>NC_084534.1:13639470-13939470 GCF_024500275.1 Phycodurus eques
AAGACCATGCTGGCATATTGTGCTGCTGCTGCTGTATACGGTTGCATAAAACGCACTACAATTACGACAAGGGAACTGCGAGTCCCTTTCACATGTAAGAAAATGTCTTTTGATGCTTTTTTTCCCCCAAAATGTTTTGATTGCAGTATACGCTTTGGCGTTGACGAAACAGTAACCCTCGGGAAAATCCATGAATGACGACCTCTCCAACATGGCCGCCACGTCGGTTACCCGGGCTGCTTAGATATCTATGTACAATGTTCAAACCTATGAGAACAACATCCTGAACGATACATGGTACCCTCGCGATACTTGCCGTTCTACGTCATTCCATGATGGCTGAAGATCCTGGTGGGGTTATTTTCAATATATCTCTCATTCTTTTTTCCTTTTCTCTATTCCAGCTTGCCATAGAGCCATGGCTGGATTCACAGCCACGTTAAGCGTCAACAGAACATTAGTGTCGACATGCCCAAGAAAGGGAACCGAAAACGGTTGAAATTTAGGGCTGGGGACGTTTGCTCGGAATCAGGTAGGTCGGGTTTGTGTCCACATTCGCCAACAAGCTAGGTCGTCCATTGCTACAATTGTGGTAAATAAATGATAATGGCCTTTTTATCTTCAGTACTTGGAGCTTTCATGAGCATTATATTTGCTTGATGTGCCCTAATTAAGCCAAGCACACTCTACATTAACAATGTATACATTGTATTGATACAAACGTTTGTTTTTAGTACGTTAAGATGGTGTTCAACGTCAGTCAGTAGAGACATGTTCTAACAGGTAGATCATCGGTAATATTAATTTAAGTTATCATTAATGTCTCTTCCATATACTGCACTAGATCGTCAGTGGCTACCGGGTTAAATGTAACCCAGAGTTCTTGGGCACATTATCATAAAGAAATAGGCAGTACGACGAATGCACATTTCCTCCCCTCAGTGTCTGTGGCTGATTATGCTGATGCCGATCCAGCCGTTGTGAAGTCTGGTAGGGTGAAAAAGGCTGTTGCAAATGCAGTGGAAAAAGAAGGTAATTATACACCACAGCACACAATTTCTTCGTTTTTTTGTGTCTGAACCAATCAGCTTTATAACCGTACTTTTCAGTCAAATTACTCTGTGGGCTGGAAGCATCACACGGTGCTGTTGAAGAGGTCCTTTGCTCTGCTGGGACCATCAAAATAGATGGTTTGGACAGCAGCGATGACTTAGACGCTGAGGATGATGGGGATGGTGAAAGTAAAGTGATCCATAAGAAGAAGAGCAAGAGAAGAAAGGGTATGATATCAGTGTGCATGTAGAAAAAGTGAGAAGTAAGCTTTTTTTTTTTTTTTTTTTTTTTTTTTTTTTTTTTTTTTTTTTTAGTTATGCTGTTTGTGTACTTCCAGAGAGCAGTGATGGAGAGGAGTATCCAGTGGATATCTGGCTTGTGCTTTCTTCTTATATTCGACCTGAAGATGTATGCAGATTCTCACTAATCTGCAGGAACGCATGGACGGTCACATGCACTGCAGTTTTTTGGACCAGGCTATACAAAAGGTGTGATGGTTTTACAGTTTCCCCTGATTTTATATCACACATTCACCATTATGCGTGGCTGATTTATTTAATTTTTGTATAGTTGCATTTAGGATGATCACATTTCCTGACAGTGTTTCCGGTTTATTGGCTGCATTGTGGTTAAATTTAACATGTCTGATATTTGTTTTCCCTGTCATCGTTTCTCTCATTCAAAGACATTACCGGGTCGATGTTGACCTGCCGTTTCGTCTCCAGCCTGATTGCATTGACAGGATGTGCAATCTCAGGGCTCGTGTGATTCGCTCCCTTTTCCATATGTATGAGCCGTTTAGCTCACGTGTCTCCAAAATTCCAGCCCTGCCCGAATCTACACCCACAACTTTGCTCAATTCCAAGGTAAATAAACATGTCAGCTTGCTGTCAGGCACTATTAATTTCCTTTGCTGATTTTTAAATATCTGCTTTGTTTCATTTTATATTTTGGACTTGTATTGAAGTGCTCAATGTCTTTAAGTACAGTGGAACACTGGTCGACCTCAGATTTCTTTTAATATTGTGATTGTAAATTTACAGTGGGTATGTAAAGTTTTCAGACAACCTTCAAAATTTCACTTATATTGCAGCCATTTGCTAAAATCATTTAAGTTAATTTTTCACCTCATTAATGTATACACAGCACCCCATATTTACAGAAAAATACTTAATTGTTGAAATGTTTGCAGAGTTATTAAAAAAGAAAAACTGAAATATCACACAGCTATAAGTATTCAGACCCTTTGCTCTGACACTCATCTGATCATCCTTGAGATGGTTCTACACCTTCATTGGAGTCCAGCTGTGTTTGATTATGCTAATTGGACTTGATTAGGAAAGCCACACACCTGTCTATATAAGACCTTACAGCTCATAGTGTGTGTCAGAGCAAATGAGAATCATGAGGTCAAAGGAACTGCCTGAAGAGCTCAGAGACAGAATTGTGGCATTGCACAGATCTGGCCAAGGTTACAAAAAAATATCTGCTACACTTAAGGTTCCTAAGAGCTCAGTGGCCGCCATAATCCTTAAATGGAAGACGTTTGGGACGACCAGACCCTTCCTAGAGCTGGCCGTCCGGCCAAACTGAACAATCGGGGGAGGAGAGCCTTGGTGAGAGAGGTGAAAAAGAACCCAAAGATCACTGTGGCTGAGCTCCAGTGATGCAGTCGGGAGATGGGAGAAAGTTCTTGAAAGTCAACCATCACTACAGCCCTCTACCAGTCGGGGCTTTATGGCCGAGTGGCCCGACGGAAGCTTCTCTTCTGGGTGAGAAGCATGAAAGCCCGCATGGAGTTTGCTTAAAAAAAAAAAAAAACACCTGAAGGACTCCAAGATGGTGAGAAATAAGATTCTCGGGTCTGATGAGACAAAGATAGAACTTTTTGGCCTTAATTCTAAGCGGTATGTGTGGAGAAACCAGGCACTGCTCATCACCTGTCCAATACAATCCCAACAGTGAAGCATGGTGGTGGCAGTATCATGCTGTGGGGGTGTTTTTCAGCTGCAGGGACAGGACGACTGGTTGAAATCAAAGGAAAGATGAATGCGGCCAAGTACAGAGATATTCTGGATGAAAACCTTCTCCAGAGTGCTCAGGACCTCAGACTGGGCCGAAGTTTCACCTTTCAATAAGACAATGACACAAAACACACAGCTAAAATAACGAAGGAGTGGCTTCAGTACAACTGCATGACTGTTCTTGAATGGCCCAGCCGGAGTCCTGACTTAAACCCACTTGAGCATCTCTGGAGAGACCTGAAAAAGGCTGTGCACCAATGTTCACCATCCAACCTGACAGAACTGGAGAAGATCTCTGCAAAGAGGAATGGGAGAGGATCCAAAAATCCAGGTGTGAAAAACTTGCATCATTCCCAAAAAGACTCATGACTGTATTAGCTCAAAAGGGTGCTTCAACTAAATACTGAGCAAAGGGTCTGAATACGCATGGCTGTGTTATTTCAGTTTTTTTCTTTTGAATAAATCTGCAAAAATTTCAACAATTCAGTTTTTTTTCTGTCAATATGGGGTGCTGTGTTTACATTGAGGAAAAAAATTACTTAAATGATTTTAGCAAATGGCTGCAATATAACAGACAAATTTAGGGGGGTCTGAATACTTTCTGTACCCACTGTAAATAATCCCCTTGAAACTGATTATCAAATTGAATTGGAATTTACAATAGTCAAATTGTTGCCATCGTAAACCTTTTATTAAAATTAACTGTATACAATTGTTAAAAAAAGTTGACATATGTTAATGATATAACAAAACATTTATTAATAATATAAATAATATATATTATACGTATTGTAATTAGCCAGGACTGTGACATGTACAGGGGTGCCAAGAAAAATATAGCCATAATTCAGATTATCAGGGGTTTTAAATCATAATTTACTTTCCTCAGGCTGTTTCTGACGGTCATTTGTCAACTGTAAATTTCAGGTAATGTGTGAGATTTGTACCGTATGCACTTGGTCAATATGAAAACGTTGAAGCCTTGGCTAAACTAGGAAATGCAAGCGATTCGATTGCTGTTCAACGCTTGCATGTACCCTAATTTCTTGTGTATAATGCACACCTATGTATAATACGCACCCCCAAAGTTGACATCGGAATTCACCCCACAAGGTTAATACCGTGTATTTTTAGAACTCAAAAAAAAAAAAAAAATGCATTTTTACAATGCATGATTTTGCTTCTACCCTTATGATCAAAACATGAAGTATTATCTGTATTTTGTTAGTTTTTTAAAAATAATTATTCTGAAGTTAAGCACTTTATTTGAACATGTAGTAATTTCTTTATTTACTTGATCTTATTTTAAAATTCACAGCCCTACTTTTATTTAGTAAATTTAAAAAACAGACAGTTGTGCTCATGTTTGATTACCTAAGGCAGAATTTGTAAAATGGGTACGAAAACACAAAGGGCCAGGCGAAACACATTTAATTTTATTTTAATGGAATTCAAATTAAACGGTCAAGCATTTCAGAAAAGCATTATCATTAAACAAAACATAACCATTAATAAATGAATGATGGTTCTTGTTCAGTCATCAGTCATATTAAAAAAACAAAACAAAAAAATAATATTTCACAAATTCTGCCAGGGTATGTAAACTTATTAGCACAACTGTACATATATGCAGTAGGCTTTACAAGATAAGGATTTTTGGGGCCGATCACTGATCAGCGAGTTTCAAAAAACGATAACCGATCACCGATCCAATCACAAGATGGAGCAATGTCTATTTAAGTGACTTGTTCATTTACTTAATTGCGCAAAAAATTATATTTACAGTAAATATATCTTTGTTCATCTATTTATGCCAGTGAGTCGTAGTGACAGACAGATGGCAGGAAGTACATACAGTAATTAATGTATCCACTTTATTTTACATTTTTGTTTGTTGGTGTGCCATGAGATTTGTCAATTGTAAAATATGTGCCTTGGCTCCATAAAGGTTGGAAATCCCTGCTCTGGTCAGGTCATGTATTCTAATCAGTCAGGTCAAACCAACATTACAACATGACAAAAGTAATGGGTGCTAAGTTAGTGTAATTGAATTACTTTAGTGTAATTACATGACTTCACACACACCGAAACTTTAGAGCATGATTCGACAGAACGCCGTTACAACCGTTAGTGCTAGCACTAGCTTGCTAAGCTACATAACGTTTTGTTGCCTGCTTGCGTGCCGTATCGTATTAAAACTACGTGAACATACCTTAAGCAATACTTGAATTAAAGTCCTCTCCCGAGCACCGGCTTCCACCACCACGTTTTTCCCCATTTAATTCTTATAATACACACGACGCGATCGATTGTTGTTGTCATGGCCGTGGTAACGAGTGTATCCGGTCGCGTTTGATTTGTCAAGATAAAGCCCAGTGATCGTAAAAAACGCAGCATATGCATAAATGTATGTAGGAACGTACTGATGAATTTCAGATTTGTACGTTAAACATTCATATGCACTATTTAAGCACAAATTGGTGTGAATGAGTTACATTTACAGTTCTATGGTCGTCGTCATCAGTGTTGCCACAGTTAGCTTGAAAAAGTAACTTAATTTACTGATTACCTGATCTTAAAAGTAATTTAGTTACTTTGCTGATTACTTGATTTCAAAAGTACCTAAGTTAGAAAAAAAAAACTTTTTAGTTCCTTTCGGCAGTTGCCAATTGGCAGGAATATCAGTTATCCACAGTACAAAAAAAAGCATTAGCTTAACCGTAACCATTACTTGCTAATGTACGCCACACAAGTTACTTAGAATGTCATCAACATGAAGCAATAACTTCAATTTTAGTGTAGTTGAAGCCACATTCAATCAGCAACTTAGTGCAGTGTGTGTGTGTGTGTGTGTGTGCGTGTGTGTGAGGACCTTTGTGCGAGCGAGTAACACACCATCGCTCCCACCACAGTAACTTTGATGCGAAGAGCGAGAACTTTTTTCTTACTTCGTGACATCAGCCATGCAGTGCATTCAACCAGCTCACAGACGAAGTTGAGAGTTCTCACTTTTCATTGTAAATATTATTTAAGCTAAGTATTATAAGTCAGTCCTTACCCTCCATGACCGATTGATGATCGCGCACTCGGTATGTGGAATTAACCCACAATGCATTGCATGTTTAACACGCCAGTACAACTGTATTCTTAATGTGTAAATAAAACGTAAAAAAACCAATTACACTTTTTACTAAGGAAAATAACAAAAATAGTGTGGCGACAGTGAAATCGTGCATTTCTTTGCACTTTTATGGTACTGCACTGTCACTGTGCATTGTATAATAAACCATTACCCCGCAATCGCGTTCCTCTTCGTTGGAAGAAACGGTGGTCTCGGTTAAGTGCTTCTACACATTTTGAGTGCTCAGTCTTTTCAGGTGTTCACCGAGCTGAACTCCAGGGGCCTCATGTACAAAGACTTGCGTGGATTTCCTACTAAATCATGGCGTACGCTCAAATCTAGAAAACGTCGTACGCACAAAAATATTCAGATATATGAAACTCTGCGTACTCATGAATCCAAGCACATTTCCTTCGTACATTCCAATCAACGTGGAAATGAGCGCACATGTTGGAGTAGCCGACTCCTCCCTGTCCACGCCCACATTTGAACATGCAAATCACATTTAAATTAACCCTGCACCTGAGATGCCGATCTCTGCATGTTCAGAAAAAGAGGAACATGAGTAAGGTAATGAAGAAAATTATTTTTCTGAATGTGAAGTTGCTCAATGAAGTGGAGGCCCGCAAGAAAATCCTCTTTGGCACGCTGTCCTCCGGCGTTAACAACACGCGAAAGAGGAGTGAATGGGACAGCGCGTGTGCGGCTGTCAATGCTATGGAGACAGAACACCGCGCACACTTTGAACTAAGTAGGGTCAGACATTAATGTGGATGTGAAGCAGAGGAAAGCTGCCCACCGCAAAAGTGTGGCCAAAAAAAGGCGGAAGAACCGGCGCGGAGGGCCTCACCCCGTTCGAGGAGAGAATCACTGCGATCATGGGTGATGCTGCTCTCTCAGGGGTGATGGGAGGACACGTGGCTCACTATGATCACCCCACAAGGTTAATACCATGTATTTTTAGAACTCATAACAAATGTGTTCATACAGTAACCTACACTCAGCCCTGTGAGATAAAGCTTCATGCGTAAATATTGGGTGTGTGCTATTTGTAATTAATCTTTTGAATTGAAATAGAAACACATCAGCATATCAAAGAGGATATAAAAAACTTTGACTCCTTTTTGATTACTCAATTTATTATCTTAATACGCAGGAGAGAACACGCACACTAACAAAAAAATCAGGTTTTATTTTTAGGAGAAGAGGGGTAAATTGTCAATTTAAACACATTTTAATCATGTGCAACCGATGCACATGTTCAAATGAAGTAAATTCAAAGGACTTTTTTTTTTTCAGTGCATGTGCTGGAGTCACGAAATTGTGAGGGCGATAGGCAGCATAAATGATCGCCTTGATCAATTTATAGGTGTCCTCACAAGTATCAGTGGTTCATTAAATACACTGGTTAACAAATGAATTCTCGTCCTTGCCTCAATTGCATTGTTGAAATCAAATGTTGCTTGGCATGAATTGTTCATCAGTGCTAATTATTAATGTCACTGGTGTGCAGATTTATGAGAACAGTTTCCCAGCATCACTTATAAGTGTCGCCAAAGCACCAAAAGCTGCAGAAACGTGCGTACGCCAGCCATGCAGTTGGCGTGAGGGACCGCACATTTCCACGGTCATGTCACTCTTGATACATCTGAACTTTACCGTGAAAAAGAACGGACGCCATGTTTTTGTGCGTACGCACCTTTTATACATGAGGCCCCAGGTCTCACAAGAGTTCATGTACAGCGGCAGACTTTAGATGCGAATTTGTGAGAATTTTGTTTTCCGAATTGTTGTAATTCAGTCATTTTAATCTTTAAAGTTTCCGGTGTAGGAGCAAAGAACAAGGTTAAGCATCTACATTCGGTGGAGTGAATATGTGACTTTTTCTTCTGCAGTGTTTATTGTTCTGGGTGAAAAAGGTGACTGGGACTCGACCAGAAGGATTGTGGGAGTTCAATTTCAAGCTTTTAAAGCAGGTAATGGGCTTTGTCTAAAACGGATACTGATTCTAAACGCCAGTGCATCATCATTTTTGCAATCTCCATCCTAGCAGGAAAACACTAAGAACGGCCGTGCAAAATCCTTGCACATGCCCAAACAGTATGAAGCTGTCCACACAAATTCGGACTCGGACTGTTACATGCTTCAAGTGTCAACATTCAACTTCATCTTCACCCCTGTGGTCATGGGCATGACACTTACCCTGGTTGGTCTGATAATCCCTTATTTTTATACTTAACATTTAGATTTTGCACTTGCTGATAAAGAATATGGCTACTAAAACATTGGAAGATTTTACTCCTTCCTCTTAAGTGACATTTATCTAATCAGTTTTTGTTTTTTTTTCCCCCTCATCCCCCCCCCCCTTCTCTCTTTCTTTCTTTTTGACCTTCATCCCCTGTGCCGGCCACTGCGCTCTGTTTACTGCTGTAGTTCACAATCAATGTCAGCACGGACATGCGCCATCACCGCGTTCGTCTAGTGTTCCAGGACTCACCGATCCAAAGAGGCAAGAAGAGAGGAGATCATAGCGGGACGCAGGTTGTGCTGGATCCTGTACACAGTGTGAGGCTTGTGGACTGGTGGCATCCACAGTACCCTTTGTTACAGAAAACATAAAACGCATGCTCGAAAATATTACTTCAGCAGAACATCACATCCAGAATGCTGACCATTATCTTGCTGCTTACCAAAGAGAAATTTGTTCCAAGCTTCTAACTACACACACTCTGACCATTCATCTGTGTAATTCTTCTAGCTAATCATTAATACAAGGCCAATTGAGTTGTAATTGCCAATTGTAGTGTGAATTCACAATCAAGCTGTTAATGCATGCAAATTACTTATTTTAACAACAGCCCCCACACCATCTACTTCTTATATTGGCATCTCCAATCGTGTTTGTATATCAGTAATTCTGCTTTCACCACCCTATCTGGCAGTTATAAAGAGGGGAGTAGTTATTATTCATGGTTGCTAATCAGGCCTTACTGTTAAGTATAAAAATATGGATATTTTACTCCTGATTAAAAATGATTTTGACAAACTTGAGTAAAGGGATTAACCTAGAATAATTGTTGAAATATTTTGCTGTGTGATTGGCTGATAACTAGCTACAAAATGTGAGGATCATTGCAATTCTTCTGAGAACCCTTCCAGTCCATGCATATGGGTACTTTGTTACCCCTCGTCTTTTGCACTTAAAAACTTACTCACAGAACTTTAATTTGAATATTGGTTTGTTTTCTGTCACCTTTTATTGATTTATCTGTCCAAGCATGTTTTAGTTCTTCGATTATTTTATCAGCTACATAGTTGCAGTGTATTATATGATAAATGGCCAGTGAGAACATTTACATCAGACGTCACTGTTTATCTCTTAGTGTTTCTTGGGGTTACACAAAAAAATTGACTTTGTGTTGAACTTTGTCCCTTTCTTCCACCTCTGTAATAGAAGTGCTCTTGTGTTAAGGGTATTGAATGTTCATGCATATCACATACTTGATCTTAATGTGCAACGAAGGGAAGGAGCTACCTCAGACATCGGTGAAAAGGATTAAACCTGAATTGTTGTGCAGCTTAAAATAAAACATGGTATCTCTTCACCTAATAACGCAGTGTAGACTTGTAGAGAGACAAAGACATGGTAGATAACCAGGCTAACTTACAAAGACAATTGAGTGTTTTATTTGGTAATCAACTTTGAATTCTGTCATTGATTAATTACTGTTTTGAAATGAATAAAAAGGAAAATGCCCCTTTTTATTTACCCACTTTTCAATGCAACGTTTTACTTTGCTGCACTGTATTAACTTCCCTCTTGTGGTAACACGTGGTACTGTAAGCCCATCTGATTGACAAATTAAAATTATTATATACTTATTAAAATTAGAATAATATGACAAAGTTCCATATTGTAGGCTTGCTGTGTCCCAATCTTGTCAGCTAATAACGCAAAACACCTGCAGAGGTTTTCCTCAACCTTTAAATTGTCTCAGTCTGGCTTAGTAGGCTTCAGAATCATGGGGAAGACTGATTTGATGGTGTGCAGAAAACCATCATTGACACTCTCCATAAAAAGAACAGGTCTCAAAAAGAAATTGCAAAAGAAGCTGGATGCTCACAGAGCGCTGTATCAAAATACATTAACGGTGTGTTAAGAGGAAGGGGAAAATGTGGCCTGAAAAGTTGCACAAGTGACAGGGATGACCGCAGCCTTGAGAGGATGGTCAAGCAACGGTGATTCAGAAATCTGGGGGAGCTTCATAAGGAGTGGGCTGGGGCTGGTGTCAGTGCATCAAGAACCGTCAGCCATCAGCTGTAGAATTCCATGTGTCAGGCCACTCCTGAACCTAAAACATCCGAAGCGTTTGTGCTGGACTAAGGAGAAAAAGTACTGGTCTGTTTCCCAGTGGTCCCAAGTCATCTTTTCAGATAAAAGTAACATTTACATTTCCTTTGGAAATCAAGGTCCCAGAGTCTGGAGGAAAACTGGAGAAGCACAAAAGTCGAGCTGCTTAACGTCCAGTGTTAAGTTTCCACAGTGGGTAATAGTTTGGGGAGCCATGTCATTTGCCGGTGTGGATCCATTGTCTTTTATCAAGTCCACAGTCAATGCAGCTGTCCACCCGGAAATTTGGGAATGTTTCCTTCTGTTGATGAGCATTTTGGGGAAAGTTGTTTCATTTTCCATTTTTCATTTTTTGTGTTTTACACAGTATGACGAACACCTTGGTCTGCTGCATGTAAAAACATACAAATCCTGCCAAACCATCACCCATTCATGAGAATTAATCTGTCCTATTCACCTTAATTGTGTCATGGAACCTATGAGAAGTAGCATATGTAACTCCACATGGAGTGGCGGCAGGTGTAATTTTCTCCGGAGTGTCCTAAATTAAATTATATGTACATGTGTGAGAGAACACACAGTCACTCACTCAAAGTTTTGGGGTCTAATAGGGATGTCATTAATTTTGAAAGATAAGGATTGTTGTTTGTTTGCTTGCTTATTTATTTAACCTATTTACATTTTCTTACTTAACACGTATTGATGCTTATGTCCCCAAACCTTTTACTGACACCGAAGGGCACCACGCGCTCATGATCGATCCAGGAGTTTCCTTTCGTTTGTCACCCTTAATTTCAAAACATGAAAATAACAGTGGATTATATAACGTTGGCGTCACGTAAAATTCAAGCTATAAATAAACCAAGTTGCCTCTTTGTTTTTTGGTCTAGTTGGATGACCTGTTTATTGTCTAATAATAGTCAGTTCCGGCTGCTGTCAGGAAGAACTACATTACCCATAAGCCCCCACACACAATGCTATTGGTGGCGGCACAGGTGACAGTAGACGCGCACAGCTCGACGGTCAAAACATTGCACGCTGCGTAGCAACATGTGGAAGTTCGAGAAACCTAATCTTTTTGGGGCGTTTACTCGATCAAAGTCAGCACTTTAGTGGTAGAGGTTGTTGGTCTTTCACTTTTGGGGAGTGCACCAGAGAAGTTGTCGCGAAGCCACTCTTGACTGCGGTCTGTTCTCGTCTGACCTTCAGAGCTGGTAAGTGACATTTCACAAACACTTTTAAAACACTGGCGTAACTCAGCCAAACTTTTTAACTTGGATTTCAGTTTTTTTTTTTTTTTTTGCTTTGCATTTTTATATAGAACACGAGGCTATTCCGTATGTTATTGGCGCATAGCAAATGGATAATCGCGTAAATGTGTTCAAGAACTTTAAGATGCTCTTCAGTTTCCTACATTTCGTGTTTGTAAAATAATTTCAAATATATTTGAATGTTTTCGTAATAGTCTGTTATCATAAACGTAGAATTATTATTATTATTTTTTTTGTCTTTTTGCCTCGAGCTCACAATCAAGATGTTGTCATGTGATAATGTACAACATGCTCCCTGTCATGAGTCTGTCAGCCTCTTGCCATTTCTGAGTTGTAGCCAGGGCGCCAGTATCAGTAACAACACTTCAGCCCCGGGCTCTGTTGCTATGTATAAGGTGTGACTATATCAACTATTGCCTATTCGCGTACTTGGGCTTATGTTGTGCACGGTGCCAACATGACGTGTTGAAAGTACCACAAAGTACTGTCGGTCTCGCCTTTGCCCTCAGACTTTAGTCACAAACCATGTGTTTAGTGGGAAATAATTGCTATCACTGTGTTACAATCACGACGTGATACATTTTGGTGTCATTTAAATAGGAAGTGTGTGTTTTGATTCACAAGGAATACGACAAAAACAAATCCCAGTAATAGGGGTGGTTTATATCTATTATACATTCCCCAAATTATTCATCAGTGTTCTAACTTTATCCTCATGTGTGGTGACATGAAACCAATGCTTTTGATGTTACACCCTCATCCCTGACTGTTGAACTCTGTGAACATCTAAGCTATTCTATAGACTCTTAAGAACACAATATGGTTTCAAGGTTGTGGTGGAAACATCATTCTTGCTCTTTGCTTTCTCAATCTGTTTCCAAGAAATGTCCTCATGACATTCTCATCTTTTAGTTTAAAACAGGATCAAAAGTGAAGTCGTATATAAAATATGTGGTTGTATTACAGATTTGACAAGGAGGAATCTGATTTTTAATGGATGGATGAGAGCAGTAAGGAAGTACATTACAGTATAGAAGTACGCAGTGAAGAAATCGATTAGTTTACAGTAAACTGTGCTTCACGGGAGTTTTCACATGATGGCAAAGGTCAGCTGTCCACTGTGGGTTGTTTTTTTTTTTTTTTTGGGTGAGTCATGCGTTGTCTGTATTGCTTTGTGGCAAAAGAAGAAATGTGAAACTACAAGATTTTAAAGCAAATGTTCCACCTGTTGTTTACTGAAGGCCTGTGGGCAAACGTTGGCATGCACTTGCACGGGAGCTGGTTCAGTTGTCCTTTGTGCCCCAGGCGACATATAAACTTGATTCAGAAGTACCCATAATGCCCTGCTGTTCGTAATGCTTTGTTTAATAAGGAAACAAAATCCAGTCTTTTCAAAATATTAGATGCCTCTCTCACTCTTTGCTGCATCGGTGCTTTCTCTTCTTTTGTGGGAACATCCATTACACATGCTCAGAACTGAATGCAAATTAGGAACTGAGATATTGTATATCCTCAAATAGTAGCCTTTGCTGTAATCAACATCATGCCTTAATGAATGCCCGTGTTGTCCACTTAAATAAACCCACCCACACCCCACCAGGAAAATAGTAGCAGTTGGTGCCACTAGGTACCGGTAACTGTTATATAGCACATTTCCCCCAAGCGGGACTTTTCAGTTTGGTTGATTTACCAACCCGCCATAGACAAGTATCCATCCCTGGGGCATTTGGTACGGGGTCAGACAAAGAGGCTGGACAAATTTTAAAAAAAATATTTACTGAGTCACTTACAGTAGATATAGAAGTGCTATTCTTCTTTGTTTGTGTCTACATGACTATATTATACTGCCTCACAGTGGCCAAGGCAGGCACACCCGAAGGAGCAGCACAATTAATTAGATTGCAGCATTAAATCATGATGCACAAACTGTTTAATTATTTACATTCTATTTAATTATGGTATTAATTAATTATGGAATTTGGACTAAACAACCTGGAATGAGATGTTGTTTAAAGTTAATCTGTTTTCAGATTTTTAACTGCATTGCACTTACTCCCTGTCTCATTTCTAAAACCAGTGCAGCTGACACTGGGACAGATGTAGACAGACCTGTATGTGGCGTTGCAAAGTGCGCACAGTGAGAGGGGTCGTGGGTTGGTAAACATACTCAACAGTGTAGTCACTGTCAGCCAGGTTGCGCAGCAATAACAGCGTCGCATGACTTTCATGTAATTCTCACAGTGAGTGTGGCCTTTGTAATAGTCTTAAACCTGTAATTGCCAAACACTATACTGCATCATTGGGTCAAAGTGTGATGCATGTAAAGCGTGTAGAACTACAAACTAGGGAAAGCTTGTGTGCAATGCATATGGAAAAGTGTGAGTGTGTGAGTGGTCATATTTGAGCCTCATTGGGCTTGTGTTTGCCTTTAAGTGTTGGTGATGGGGCTAATTTTCCTCAAGCAAACAGAAGCATCCGTGCACACACACAGAGGCAAGGCTTGTCTGATGTACTCTAGTGTGAAAGAGCATCAGGTGTGTGTAAATACAACTTCATCCGCCATATGGACAGGGACTGTTTTCTTTGGCTTTGTGACTGGGCGAGGAAGCATCTGCGTGATTTACTGGATTTTTTCCTAAACAAAAGATTTAAAAAAAAATAAGAATGTCACGAAACGTTTCTTAGAAACCAGTGGAATGACAGCTTGGCATGTGATATTTGACAAGATGACCCATGATCTAGCAGAGGTGAGTGTGGGTGGGATATTTTGGGGCATGTGCTGAATGTGTGACTCCACTTCCCCATCTGACCTCATTTCTACTGTCTCATATCCTCTTTTGACCTACAGACTGTAGCCTCTGTCTTACACAACCTGTTTTTTTAGTGAGAGAAGTTAGGGTCTGAGTTGCATCTGAAGATCTGAAGGACACACATACACACACACACACACACACACACACACACGCACATCGCAGCTGGCCTGTTGTTTGTATGAACTGTAGTGGGTCGTACTAATTTGTGTTTGTAGCTCTCTTAAATCTGATTAAAGGTCCTCAATAATTGTTAGCTTTACTTCTACTTAAACTGAACAGGTATAGGAAAAAAATCTCTGTAATTCTAGACTAATAGAAAGTATTTTCTTTACAGCATACAGCAGAATCAGCTCTTTTGAAATGGTCCACTGATGATTCATGCCGGTGTGTCGCTATGTCAGACAGGAACTACTTAGTTTTCACTTGTTATCATATCATGTGCCACACACTAACTCAAGCAATTTCTACTGGATTGGCTGAGATGACATCCCATGAATATTCATTGAACGCCATTACTGAAAACCACATGTAACCTCATGTTGCCATAAAGACCACGTTGCAATGTAATGATTAGGTGTACAATTATTATTACCAATAAGATGATAAAGTCATGTTTCTGGAAATGGTGATCATGCATCACCCATTAGTAATTCTTAAAACAGTAACTATGTGAATGAATGAGTGATTCAGTCATTCAAAAATGTCTCCTTTTAATTGCAGAAACGCCCATGGTTTAAGAGGCTGTGTATCTGATCAGATACACAGATTATTCAACGTTTCAAGAGGGCAACACTGCCTTTATATTTAATGACAATTAACTCTCACGGCATTGAGGAACAAAGCAATAGAGAGTGACTCGCATTCATTTTGTGCGACTCTTATCTGGCAACTGATCTTAGAAATACCTCCCATTCCATTTCGCTTTGCATGGTGACTCTCAGCCATGCAGAGAGAAATGCTGCAGGGTGGGTTTGCAGGTTCTTGCAAATGCTCTCTTTCTGACCTGTAGTTCTCCATTTGTTTACATAGTGTTAATGAATGGAAAAACGTTTTTGGGAGAAGAAACATCATGAGGTTTCGCTACTATGATTGGCACATCACGTTTTAGGTATGTTTTTGTTTTTGCTCTTGCTCTTATGGATTTGTCTTTCAGAAATGTCCATAAAACGGCAATAAAATTCGAATTGATGTATTTGTGAGGATACAGCGGTACAGAAAATGGATGGATGGATGGTTAATAACATAACAGGCCACATTTAACGCATCATTAAATCCCGTTGTTGTGGATGAAATATCCCAGGGCAAGAATTAGAGAAAACAATTTAAACTGTACTTGAGCTTTGCAAGGGACCATTTGCCAAATAGTTGAGACTCAAACTTCCTTCTCTTGCCTTCATTGTTGCACCTATGACAAAAGCATAGTGGAACTGATCATAATCCATTCAGCACATTGGTCAACCGCTGATTTGTTCTAATTTCAAAACAGTTTTTAATATAATGGAAATAGAAATGATCAATTTCTGGTTCCTATTCTCATCATCCCAAAACCTTCACTAACTGTACTGACATTTAAAAGTAAAATTTTGACAAGTCTTAATTGAACTACAATGTAATTGTGAAAATTATGTATTCCTTTATTTACAGGTGCTTTGAAACAATTCACCTGAGCGAGCCGGAAGTGCTTTTACCTGGTTTGCCAAATGCGGAAGTAGTTTGTGCATATACCGAATTGAGAACAGATTTTCATTTGTAATGCCGATCTGGCAGTGTTAAAACAAAAACTTGGTCCACCAAAATGAATGGCGAAGGTATAATAGGAAGGTGACTTACTTCGCAGTTCTATTTTTTTAACATTCTTCATTGTCACACAAGTGTAAAAAGAAGTGGAAAAGGAACTACTACTAAGATGTCAAAATAATGCAATAATGTACATTAACCTTGATAAAAAGATGACATATAAAGTGCACCCATTAAGTATTTAAATTAGGGGTTTCAGTTCACGACTGCAGATTTGTTTTAATCGACACTAAAGGGATGAAGTGGAGTTGATGTCGATGAGTTGCCGATGATGTCATTGATATTTTCTTTAGTACAGTACTATAATTATATTAAAAAAAAAAAAAAATCAGAGGAGAAGGAAATGCTTTGGAATGATAATTTTTTTTTGGGGAAATGGATAGCCCATACACCAAATTTACGCAGAACATTAGAACACGAGCATTGATGTGGGCTGGGTAAATGTTTGCCTGCTGTTGCGTGATGGTAATTCCAGCCAGAGAAAAAAACAATTATCTCGCTTGGTGTGCTTGCCACTGCGACAGCCAGGTAACGTTTGGACAACCTGGCCAAATCAGGAAACCTGTCCTTGTTCTGGGCCCACTACAAGCAGTGGGTTCTGCGTGGTGGGAATTTACAGTGTTTACAAATAATCACGGACCTCTTTGGATGCGGTGGAATAATTCTTCGCTCTCCTTCCACTTTAATAGTGTGGGCTAAAAAAATAAATAAATCAAAATCCTGCTCCAGCCTGTCTTTTTTTCCCCTTTACTGGTCCTCCCTCAATTACCAAAACTGTGCACTCAGGAAAAAGAGGACAATTTGAATCAATTAAGGTGACAAACTTAATTCATTCAGGACACTCATGTGTTTCTGCAAGTGGCTCTGGCACCTCCTCAAGTAAAAAAATTGTGAAGAAATTAGTGGCTAGTAGACATCTTGGTACGAACATCATTATGGAATAGT
This sequence comes from Phycodurus eques, assembly GCF_024500275.1. Classification (NCBI taxonomy): domain Eukaryota; kingdom Metazoa; phylum Chordata; class Actinopteri; order Syngnathiformes; family Syngnathidae; genus Phycodurus; species Phycodurus eques. The sequence continues at coordinate 13,656,846 of NC_084534.1, forward strand.
AAAGTTGACTAGTCTGGAAAACCCTAAAGTCTCAGAGATTCACCTTTTCCACATCTAATTATTATATAGCCTTGTTCTACACACAACCTGACAACATGCCGTCTACGTGGAGGTGGGAAAACCTCTTAACAGAAGAGGTGGCTTACGACATGACCTTTCTCCCACTTACAATGTCGTCCTTTCATCCATTCCAAAGAAACTCAATAATTCTGCCTCCAACAAACAGCACGACCTCCTTGACCGTTAGGCAATTCCGCTACCACTTGACAGGTGAATGGAGTATTAATGAGGGAGTTTCCACATAACTGCATTTGTGGACTGACAATGGTCTTTCTGCCAGGTAGCCAAACACCTCTGGCTTTTTTGCATTCCAAAAGAATGATACCATACGTGGTTTGGGGCGTGCCTCCAACTTGGAGCATGAATAGTTGAGTAATCCACACTAACACTGGCCAGTGCGTCCTAACTAAGCCTTGTTGGATGAACTGATGAAGCCTGCTTGAATGAGAGGAGAAACGTCTTCCAAGACAAACACAAGTTGCGATTGATTCAGTGCCCTGAGAATGAAATGACCTGGATGAATGAGAATATTTACAGGTAACCAGACAACATGATTTTTGTTGTCGGTGCAAATTTATTAAAGTGAAAACAAACTAATAAATTACATGTACATGTCAGTATTTACAGCCCTTGATCAGTATTTTATTGATGCACTTTTGGCAGCAATTACAGCTTCAAATCTTTTCTCTGATGCCTCAAGCTAGCCACTTCAGGTTGTTGTCATGCTGAAAGATGAACTGTTGCTGCAGTCTGAGGCCAAGAGTGCTCTCGATCAGATTGTCAACCAGGATGTCTCTGTACATTGCTGTGTTCATCTTTTCCTCAATCCTGACTAGTTTCCCAGTTCTTCTCACTGGAAAAACCCACAGTACGCTGCTGCTGTCCCCATGCTTCACTGTAGTGATGGTATCGGTCGTGCATCAATATCATCTTGCAGGAGTTCAATGTGTCTCATCAGAACAAAGAAATGTGTCTGTTGTGGTCTGAGAGTCCTTTAGGTGTCTATGGGTGACTGAGTTTAGAGCATACAGTTCCTGAAAGCCTTGGTCGATCTGTACAATGTGAGGCATTTAAATTTTAAGGTTCCGCTGTATTGCTTTTAACTGTACACTATGTACCACAAAATGCAGTCGAAGCATAGTAACAGCCCAACTCACACTAATGGAGTAAATAATGTACTTGACGTTTGCCATATGTCAACATGCAGTTTCTCAGTGAAGAAATGTATGCTTTTTTTTAATGATTGAATGTGCATTAAATGTGACACGTCTCAAGGGTTCAAATGTAAACCCTTTATTCTGTGTATTTACTACTACTGGTCAGTCAATAGCAAAGCCAAGCGTGGTCACCGCATGCCAACTCAATCATTTGACACAGTGCTAAAATGTCAGTCTATACATGTCGAATTTGTGTTCCTCCTCTTAGTATCCATGGTGATAACAGCTCGGAGTGGAAAGTGGCCCCGGCCCTCCCTGCTCCCGAAAAAAAGGGGAATGGATTCTATATATATATGTGTGTTGGATCCATTGTCAAAAGAGTATATGACTGTCTTGGTCAGTAATGATTTCTCTGGCTCCACTTTCCTTTTAGGATTGACTGGTCTTGACAGGAATGCAGGTTTCCCAGCCAATAAACTGAGGGCCTGGAGGGGTCCTGCCCCTGGACCAAAATAACCCTGTAAATACACTGCGGCCACTATGAGAACTGGAATTGGCCCAGCTGATGAATGCTTTGTGAACAAACAAGGCATGTTTGTCAGCCGGGTACTGCTGAACCATACAGGCCTACAAATGTTGGCCTTTGTTGTGATAGGCACCAACCACTCGTAGAGGGGCACTTTGATACCAATGTTTTTGTGCATTCATGGAAACAAATACTATAGGCAGGTTACATACAGTTATGTTGTAAATTCTTTTTTATTCTATTTTATTTTATTTTTATTAAGAATGCCATTCAAATAACCATCTTTCACAGATGTTTTCTAATATCAGATGGTGTTCATTTCTTAAAACACTTTTTAATCAAAACTGAGTAAAATTTTTTTTTTTTTCAGACATTTATTTGTAACTTTTAATAGATTTTTGGCCCAACGTGTTTCTTTGTTACTCAACATGTTACCACAAGAATGTTCCCTCATAACAAAATACGGTCACTTGATTCAGATGCTGATTGGGTTGCTTTTAGGGCTTTTTAAAAAAAATAATAAATTATTTATTTATTTATTTTTAAGCAGTAATTTATATGGGTATGCTGAATATTTCACTGTGCATGTCCATACCGACTTGTCTGTTTTGTTTATAAGAGTGGTCAGGCCTGGACAGGAGGAGGAAACATTCTGGATATACAATATACACAGACTTGGAAAATTATTCATCTGTCCATTTTCTATGCTGTTATTGTCATTCGGGTCACAAGTTAGCTAGCTGACTTCAGGCGAGAGGCGGGGTACACCCTAGACTGGTTGCCAGCAGAGCACATATAGACAAACAGTTATTCAAACTCACAACTATGGACAATTTTTGTCTTCAATTAATGTGACATGTATGTCTTCAGAATGTGGGAGAAAGCCGGAGTATCCGCATAAAACCCACGCAAGAATAGTGAGAACGTGCAAACTCCACATAAGAGCTTGGATATGAACCCCCAACCTCAGAATTATGAGGCGGATGTTCTGACGTTTCCTTGAAGAGGAATATCATATTACTCGTATTTGTTCATTTTAGAGCTGTTGTAAGAAAGTTGGTAACTAGTTTCCACATACTGTGCTGTCCTGCAGAGATTTTCTGTAGCCCTATAGTCCAATCACTAAAAGCCACTTCATAAAATGTCGTCTGATCTTCATCTGAATCACTGCAATAGACAAATGCAGTTTTCTTTAAAAATAATACCACACAAATTTTTTTTTCCCCATGTTTTTACTTAAAACAACATGGAAATGTCACATCGTAGGGAGGAATAAATATGTCAACCTTTTGGATTTAATACCTGGTTGAGCCTCTTTTGTCATAACCTCAACCAAATGTTTCCTTTAGTTGCAGATCAGACCTGCCACATGTTGGACCATTCCGCTTTACAAACCTCTTTCAGTTCAGTTGACTCTGACTTGGCCACTCCAGAAGGTGTATTTACTTCTTTTGAAGCCATTCATTTGTTGATTTACGCTTGCATTTTGGTTATTGTCCTGTTGCATTACCCATTCTCTGTTAAGCGTCAATTGGCAGACAGACAGATGCTGGTGTGCCTTCCCCATTTTCCTCCAAACGTAGCATTGTGCGGTCTTTCCAAACCACTCAACTTTCATTTCATCTGCCCTACACAATAGTTTGTCATGAGCATCCATGGTGTCCTCCAATAACATCCATTCATTAAATGTTTTTGCTATTGTAAATTTGTCAACAGAGATGTTTGCATGGGCCCGAGATTTCTGTAAGTCTTTAGCTGACTTTGTAGGATTTTTCTTCACCTCCTTGAGCATTCTGCACTGTGCTTTTGCAGTTCTTTTTACAGGAGGGTTACGCCTGTAGAGACATTGCTTTTGCAGACAGTCTGCTTTACCATGGACTGGTGAACATCAAGGCTTTTAAAGATAATTTTTCCAGCTTCATGCAAGTTAACAATTCTCAATTTTAGGTATTCTGGGAGCTGTTTAGTGCGTGGAATGGTGCTTATCAAGCAATACTTACAAAATCAAAACAGGTGTGTGTGTGTGTGTGTGTGTGTGTGTGTGTGTGTGTGTGTGTATACGTGTTTTTAATAGGGCAGGGCTGCTTTAACAAAAACCTCCAATGTCGTCACATCGATTGGACTCTAGGTTGGTTGACTCCGATTACCTCTTGGGTAAGGCATTAGCCTAATTGTTCACATACGTTTCCCATCCCTCAGTGTGAATGTTTACATGGTGTGTACAATTTAAAAAACAAAACACATGAAAACATGTAACTGTTTGTATGGTACTAGTTGAAGTAGACTGTCTATCACATCGCATTTTAGGACTGATTTATATAAAAAAAAAAAAAATTATAATAATCCCTTCAAATTGTATCACATACCTTCTTGTAATTTTATTTTTCACAAAAATTCTCAACTCTAAAATTTACAAGAATTTTAATTAAATAAATCTGGTGATTCACTGCCCTATATTAACAAAATAACAAAATGTATTCTTAATTATGTAAGGTGTGTATACATCAAGGAACAGGGCTGAAGTTTCCACTGTAGAAAGAAGAGGAAAAAAACATTGGAGATACATTTTTTTAGACAACGTTCCTCTTGTTTTTGCTTGAGTCCATCTATCAGACTAATTTAGGGGAATAGTACGAGTGGGAGGAGGAAGCTGAGTCGGCGTTTAGAGAGAGGGGCGAACAAGATGATGAATAGTGACTGTAACTCCGCCAGTTCCGAAGGGGTGGCATCACAACCATTGAACTTGTTTTTTTGTAAGCAGTAGTTTTACGAGGCTCTGCAAACAAAGTGTATCTGTGGCACGTGGAGGAGCAGCTTTCACATGGACTTGTTGATTTTGAGATAGTTGGAGAATTGGGGGTAAGAATTTGAGCTCCTACATTCTGCAGGTGACAAGAAAGTTGATTTTGTGGTTCTACTAGTGACATAAAGTTAACTGGACAACAGAAACACGTCTAGAAACTGCGATATGATCACCCAGCATTATTTAGCAAAGATTGATTGCTATGTGGAGTTATATAATTGTGTTAAGAATTACCACTACTCCCTGAGAATATGTGTTTTTTCAGATATAGTCCTGTATAGTTTTTTGCTCCCAAGTATATAATATGTGTTAATAACTGTTTTTGCTGCAACAAGTTGTATAGCTTATGATCTGAGTGTGAATACCTGTGTAAAAAGTGTTCTCTAAATGATTTATGTCCAACCAGTTTGGTTAAGCATAAGGAATGGTTGTTTTCATTTTCGGGATTCAAATTAAACACAATTCTCTTTAAAACTTAGTCAAAAAGAGAAGAGAATACCAACCTTACCTGTTCCAAAATATATATTGAAAAGTTCTCCTAATGTTTTTTGAAAAAAATCACGAAAACGTTGGTTGTTTTCCCGTGTTGTCTGTAGAAGAAATTGCTTCACCTCTGACAACAGTTGGAGTTGTGATAACTGAAGTGAGAAAAGGGAAGTGATGCACTGTGTTTTGTTGATTGTGCTCATCTTTGTCTTTCCTGTGCCTTTGTGGGACCTAATGTTTATACATTCACTCATGGTGGACTAAATATAGACATGTTTTGCATTGTGACAATGTGATTCACTCATAATGTCGGCAGTTTTAATCCAATTTATGGTGGCCTTCAGAACGTTAGTTACTTAGCATTTATGCTCATCTTGATGATTAATGTGAAAGTGTACAGCACTTTGTTACATTAGGCAGGTGCTTTAAGTAGCTGTAGAGACCATTTTGCAACATGTTCAAATGTATACTGAGCCACTTTTATGCTTAACTCAATCCTTTTTTATAAGAAGAGCTTCATACTGTATATGCTTTATATTTGAACATGCTCTGTTCACACGTATCAGTGTATGCAGATACTCTGTTCAAAACCACGGTCTGTTGATTTCGTTCTTCCACTGCTTAGTCTTCAAGTGTTATTCTGCGGGTTGTGCACCTGTTATGTTCTCCCTGTGAACATGTCACTCATTCACATTGGTTTTGCCAATCTGTGGTCTTGCATTTGCTCTACTATCCTTTCATTAACGCCAGCAGTTTTCAAAGTGCAAAGGTTTTGAGCTATGCATCACCTGGGAGGGCACCAGGGGACTTAAGGCATGGCATAACAAATAAAAATTAAAATAAATAAGTATTCTAAGCTAACCTCAGTGTGAAGGCAACATGCTGCATTTTTTTGTTCATATGGTGATAGAGGAGAGCGGAAAGCTTCAGAACAGAAAATCAGTTTGTTAACAAAAGCTGATTTGAAAAGGATTTCCATATGATTTTGTGTCATTATTGCAAAAATACTTTATGGTGAGCAGCTACAAATTCATTTAATATCAGAGCGACGGCGATGGTGTTGTTAAAATTTGATTATTCAATCAGGGCTAGTTTATGTATTTAAAGTTGATCTTAATTCAGGTATCCTGCAATTTCACTGTCAGTGTTGGAAAATGTTGGGCTGAGCGCAATAGTGTTTTTTTTAATACCAATTTCAAATCTTTAAGTGGACACCACACAGTTGCATCAACAGCAATAGCTTTAGTATAACACTGACCGTGTGTATACTGTATCTGGCAGGCCCAAGTTATTTCTGTTCTCTAACGGGGTGCTCAATGTGCCACGAAATCACCGATTCATACCATTTGCGTTTTGTAACCAAGCACTTTTTGTCTTTTTTGTCTATTTGTTCATGTTTCATCTCATCAACACTGTCCTCCATCGTCACCATCATCATGATTCAGCTTCCAGACATGTAGTCAGCAGCAGAAGCAGAGCGTATTCCTGTTTGCAAACTATTTTTCCTCTCAAACAAGGTAATTATGCATACAGTATGTCTGCACAATATGAGTTAGATTACTTTGTAGTGAAACTCATTAAGTCTAGAATTACCATTTGACCTCACCCACTCTAGCAGTCATTCTTTGTAGCACCTGCATGTTCCCAATGCTGATAATCCCTCATACCTGTATTATATTTATTTACAAGCTTTAGTTCACATTAGTGGATGCTAACAGAATACCGGGCTTGTTTGTACAGTATGAAAAGGAGCTGTGTGTCTGTCTGTCTTCATCCAGAATGTTTGGTGTGTTCGTGTCACCAAGGGCTATGGTTGTTTGTGTTTGTGAGTTCATATTTGCCGTCACAGCCGAGTCACCTCATTGTACCAAACATAACATGTAACTGAAGACACTATCTGTCATGCTCATAGGCTCACCTCAAGCCACACAAAAACACAGACATGTGCACAACACTAACACAAGAAAACATGCATGGTTCTAAGGAATGTTGCAACGTGTTCCTAAAAAGACAAACAGAGAAAGCGAGCATGTTATTTTAGTCCTTACTCATACTGTGTGTTTGTGCAGTAAGGCTGATTGACTGCAATGTTACATTTGTGTTTTTGGGAGAATATTGGACTCAGACCTGAAATATTTTCTGAAACTAATTGGCAATTATTATGAATGCATACTTTTACAGTTATCCATGAGTTTCGTGTGTAATAGGTTTGGTAACTTTATTGATACCCGAGGGTAGATTTGGTTGCAGTGAGCTGGCTGCTCACACATACGGCGACATCATTTAACCATAAATAAAATAAAAGGCATAACATGACATAACATTGACAACAATGCTTCAGACATAAAAACATGGCTAAAACAAAACATTGAAATGCTCATATTTCTTATTGAGAGAGTGCACCTCTATGTCTGTTAATGTCTGTGCACTAATTCTTTTTACCCCTGTGCCTTCGGCTGCCTGAAGCCCTTCCTTGGCATTGGACACGTCTAAAAATACACACTCTTATTAACGCCATATACAAACAAGTGCCATGGCCCCACACTGCCCCCAAGTGTGTTTCTGTGCACACTTTCAATTGTGTGCTATGTATTTGTTGGATTGAAGTAAAGCACTCCCTGCAATATGTCAATGTTTTAATGGCGTCCGTGGTCTGCACACCACTATTGACATGCATGTCGGTGACTAATCTGTAGAGTTGACCTCCGAGCCCGGCTTCCTCCGCGCAGTGTCTTCCCACTGGCACTCAGTGTTTGAAGCGCCGGGGCCTGTGACATCAGAGGGTCAGACACACAATGGTCCTGCTGTCCCTGCACTGCGTCACAAATGCCTGCTTCCCCCGGTGGATGCTTGGCAATGGGAAGGCCAGTGTGGGATGTTATACTGCCTGGTAGCCATGTGTCACCATATGAGGTCAGAAAGTGATAGCCTACTCGTGTGCGTGTGTGTGTGTGTGTGTGGCACACTACAAATGTTGCATATCATGGCTTAGTCATAGCTGGAAACTATACACCAGTTACATAATGTGTGTTTGACAGCAGGCCTGTGGAATGTAAATGTTGCCATCACGATATCAGCTTTCAGGAGCAGTTGCGGTGGTAAGTCACAACTGATTTGCAACAGTTGTGCAATTTGGTATTCAGCTGTTTTCATATAAAATTACTAAAATTCATTGTCACATGTCAAGTGACATCAAATCTTTTTGTCTAGAAAAAATATATATATTCCTATTAAGCTTTGTAATTGTTTTATATTTTATTACCTCTAAGCAAAACGTTGAAGGTGAGTGTTTATGGTTTGTTAGTTGGTTAGTTAGTTTATGAGCAGGATTCTTAAAAAAGGCTATATCAAATTACCAAGAAATTTAGTGGAGAAAACTTTGGTGACATTTTTTGGTGCAAATCCCACCAGTGGAGCTGCAGTAAAAAAAAAAAAAAAATATATATATATATTGTTGTGTATGGCAGCTTTATTTATGTGTACCGGCAACAACTATACAGCAAAGCAGAGTGTTTAAAGCTCCTCGGAAATAAAAAATGGAATGAAAACAATACATGGTAGCGTCCAGATGCCAAGATGTATTGAGGGAAGTTGTGACTGAAAAAAGGGAAATTATTGTATGTGGCTTTACAGTTAAACAAAATATGATTAACACCCTGGCTAACGTTTGAGTTAAGGTTAATTTTTGTTTGGGGAATGGGTATCTTCTGGCTTGAAATGACATAAGAAAGTGGCAAAAGAGTTGTTTTACAGATATTTATGGTCATATTATACTGTATTTCTGTTATAAAGGATCCTGGTAACTTCTATCATCAAAAGGATTCTGTTCTCATGTCAGTTTAGAACACTGAATACCTGTATTGTGAGAGTATGCATAATTTTGTAAACCTTTTTGTCAAACTGTAGAAAAACTAGCAAATACAGTATATCCATCCATTTTGCCTTCATTAAACATCCATCCATTTTCTGAGCCACTTCTCCTCACTAGGGTCGCGGGCGTGCTGGAGCCTATCCCAGCTATCATCGGGCAGGAGGCTGGGTACACCCTGAACTGGTTGCTTCATTAAACAACTCAACTTTATTTGTATAGCACTTTCACAACAACCACAGCGATAGCAAAGTGTTGTACATAAAACAGAAGAAAATAATGAAAATACTGATTTTAATTTATTTACTCTTTCCTAATTAAAATATAGAAGAGCTCCATTTACATTAGCATTTAGCATAGAGGAGGTGCAGTTTTATTCCCTCTTGTTGCACGTTGTGTGAAGCTGTTAGAGGAGCAAGATCAAGTCTGATAAGTCTCCATTGACCGGTATGAGATGTTGAAATTGTAATCTCGCGATCGCCGCATGCGTACGTCACTCTCGTTTGCCCACAAGCTGAAATTAAACAAGTAATTGTATTTGTCTAATAGCTGATAGTTTGTCTGTTGGTCAGTAAGATGCATACAGAAATATTGTTTCAATTTTCCTGTCCCATTTAGTCATCTATCTCGGTTCACTTAATTTTAGTGCCAGGTCTCATCCCTGACCATATCTCCTCGGGGACGCATTTGGCTCCACGTTGTGGGGCGAAGCGCCTCGCGGTTGTAAATCCTCGCGGTTGTAGCATCGCAGACAAATGGCGACTTTGCATAGCTCAATAAAAATGGGGCTGTTTTAAACATGCTGCCAGTGGAAGGCGCAAAACAACAACCGCTGATATTTTCTGCCAAAGAATGTCACGGCAAAAACGCTGAACTGTCCACAATGGGTTTACACTGCGCACAATAAACAGTACTGTAAATGACAAAAAAGGTTAGAAAAGTACAAATGAATAAGAAAACCAGCAGAGCTTTTGTATCAAGCTGCCAACTCAAATGCGCCATCTTTGATCTTCTTCATTAGGGCCACGGGTGAGCTGGAGCTTGTCCCAGATGATTTTGGGCGAGAGCCGGGGTGCACCCTAGCCTGATCGCCAGTCATTCACAGGGCACCTATAGACAAACAACCATTAGCAGTCACAGTCTGCCCGTTTCTCTCTCAGACTAACACGAAGGTGCTAATGCATGCGTTTATCTCCTGTAATTGATCAAACTACTGCAATGCCCTGCTCTCCGGTCTTCCCAAAAAGAGCATCTCTACTCTACAACTGCTTCAGAGCTTAGCTGCTCGTGTGCTGATGAAGACCAGAGGGCGGAAGCACATTACACTTGTTGTAAGATCGCTGCATCGGCTCTCCGTGTGCTTCATGATCGATTTGAAGGTTCTTTTACTAAATTGGGCCATTATATTTATCTGAAATGCTTTTATCAGGTCAACCCTTGCTGGTCCTGAGGTGCTTTGGCACCAGCCTTTTAATTATTCCAAAAAATAGACCAAAAACCTACAGAGAGGCTGCATTCAGCCATTATAGCCCGCACCTCTGGAACAGGAATCAGGAATGCAGAGACTGTTGAGTCCTTTAAAAGGGGGCTCAAGAATCACCTGTTTGGTTTAGCTTTTAACTGATTTCTTTATTATTTATGTAGCTTTTAACTGATTTCTTTATTATCTATTAAGGCATTTATCTACTCATTTGCTTATTCATGTATCAATTTATTTTTATCCTGCTTTATTGTATCTCCTATTGTCCTTCACTTTTATCCTACCCTATTGTCTTTTAGTCTTTTTAGGTTTTACTCCAGTGTCTCCTTATGGGAGCCTCCACTCTGGGAGGTGTGTTCAGTCTGCCCAAAGGGATGTCATCGTGCGTTTTCCCCAGAGTGGGGGGCCAGCACAATGTGGGGAGTCCTCCCCCGGTCTACCGTAATTGTAGTGGTCCGTGTGGTTGTGGGCTGTGGCTCCCACAGGTTGTCTTTGCTCACCCAGGATCCTCAGTGGGTTTCCATGTCTCTATACTATTAGTCAATAGGTGCTGTGTTTGTGTGTGTGTGTTCTTATGGGTGTCTTTGTGTTTATATGTGAGGATGGGAGGGGTGGGTTCTTGTATATTTCCTCCTAATATAATAATCAGTCTTTCTCTGTGAAGCACTTTTGGTTACTTTTTTGATGTACTGTATGAAAAGTGCTATATAAATACAATTTCATCGATTGATTTGATTCACACCTATGGACAATTTTTTGAGTCTTCAATTAATCAAAGAAGCATGTTTTTAGAATGTGGAAGGAATTACCTGGAGAAAAAAATGTCAGCACAGGGAGAACATGCAAACACAGAACCTGTTAACTGAGGCAGACATGATGACCATAATATCCCTTCACATATCATGCCATTTTAATGGTCCTTTCCACTTTCTTGTGTCATTGCCAGCAGATACACATTCAACCAATAAAAACGTGTTTAGTTACAGAATTTGGACAGGGTATTAATCATTTTGGGCTTTACTATAGTGTGTAATTCAGAGACATTTCATAGCTTTAGTTCAGATGTCCAAGTAGATTACATCCATCCATCCATTTTCTTTACTGCTTATCACCACTTGGGTCGCGGGCGTGCTGGAGCCTATCCCAGCTATCTTCGGGCGGGAGGGGGGTACACCCTGAACTGGCCGCCAGCCAATTGCAGGGCACATAGAAACAAACAACCATTCGCACTCACATTCACACCTATGGGCAATTTAGAGTCCTCCATCAACCTAGATTACCTTACATGTTTTAAATTATTTTGAACAAAAACATAAAGGCTTGCATATCAGAGTTAGAAATTACCCCATTTTTGTCGTTGTATATTCCACCATTACAGCATTCTACCTCTTTTCTATTTATATGCTTCTTGAAAACATCTATATCCAGTGTCCTAGTGTCATTCGGCCTCTGAGGGGCTTTGAGAGTGATCACATTTCCAATTTAGTTTTTTGTGTTTGAATGTGAGCGTTTCAATTTGTCGTTCTGCATGGGTGTATGTATGTTTTTCATGTGGGCGATCTAACGGGCACAAAGCGGGCAGTGTATGCCCCCTCTGGTGCTGCAATGTACACTTTGGACAACAGGCAGCTTCAGCCTTTCTCAATAGGAGCTGCCCTTCTTATTGTACCTCACGCACAATGACCTTTTCTCTCTCTCTCTCTGTGTCTCTTTCCCCTCTGTCTTTCTCCCCTTCGTGACCAAGAACAGCCAATGTCTGAGTCTGGCTCTGGTTGGTGGTTTGGAACCTCATGTGACTGCTTCTGTGGTTCTCAAAACAACACAGAGACACGGAAAAGGAAGTAGATCCCATCAGTCACTTCCCAACACACCTTTTGTTGACTCCAGATGAGCTTAGTCATGCAGCGAATGAGCACATGTCATTGCAGAAGGGGAACTGGGACTCCCCACTGAATGTTTATATGTGCATGTTGCAAGACCTGTGTATGCGTGAGAGAAAACAGAAGAAGCTGCTGTAAAGAGGTCAGGGTGTTCCCCATTATCCATTTGCTTACATGACCAGAGTCAGCATGTGTTGCAATACACGTTTTATCATCCTAGTACCGATGATCATCGTCATCGTCATTATCATCATTTTGAGATCAATTCTTTTTTGATACTGTGAAGTCAAACATGATCAGGATCTTTGAAAATAGTGCGAGACAGTCAATTAGTGCTGGAAAGACAAATCCATCCAAATCGTTTTCTTTTGCAAGAGGCGGCGAGTACACCCTGGAATGGATGCCAACCAATCGCATGGCATACGAACAACCACCACCATTACACTCACGTTCAAACCTACGGACACACCGAATTTAGAGTCTTTAATTAACCAAACAAGCAGGTTTTTGGAATGTGGCTTTGGAGCTGGAGTACCTGTACCCACACAAGCACAGGGAGAACATGTAAATATTTGAAACCAAAAACTCAAAACTGTGAGACAGATCTGCTTAACACAATAACATTACACTGGCCTGGAAATTATTCATCATTATAAAAAGAAATGAGAAAAAAGGAAATGAAACTTTTGGCTGGGTATTGGTCATATGCGATGCCACATGATTTTGTTTCGGGGGAATACTCAAGGTCTAAAACATCCATCCATCCATTTTCTGTACCGCTTATCGTCACTAGGGTCGCGGGCGTGCTGGAGCCTATCCCAGCTATCTTTGGACGAGAGGCAGGGTACACCCTGAACTCGTCGCCTGCCAATCTCAAGGTCTAAAACTGTTTTTTTTTTGTTTGTAAATATTGCAGTTTGGAAATTATTATATTTAGTACAGAAAACACAGTAATCCACCCCAATCTGCATTAGTCTCCTAGGGCAACTATCAGATGAAAAGGTATAATACAATATTTTTTGTACTCTTTTTACTAATTTCTTGTACTGTGTAATATTACAATCTGGACAAGAGGGCAAATTAAACAAACAAAATAAAATTGAGCAAAAAGGCATATTGATAAAAACATTGTACATTTTCCCCTCTCCTCGTCTCTTCTAACCTTTCCATATCAATTAGGCTTGTGTACAAAGACGATCATATTCCGCCAAATAGTGACGGAGCCATTTATTTGAAAGAGGCATCTATTTGACAAAACATATGCACTTGCTTCGTAGCTGTAAGACAATGCTAAGTGTTTTTTGTTTGTTTGTGCATGCTTCTTAGGGATGCTACAGAATGCAGTATGCGATTATTACCTTCCAGCCTACATGTCTGCAATGGAAACTATCCATATTAGCTTGCTATTAATTATTTTTTTAACCTGCATTTCATCACAGCTTCCTCTACCTCTCGGACTGGACTTCGGTGCGTTGACTTCGTCTCGCCCTCCCCTGCCCCCTCGCCCCCCAGCAATGGCCTCACGCATTGGTCTGCGTATGCAGGTAAAAGACATGGGCATCGTTTGTCACCCATTGTTATTGTTGTTGTCCACTTTTTAGAAGCTTGAGGGTAAGTAGAAACAAATTGTAAGAAGGGATTACCTTGTAATTTTGCAGTTATTAATGCTTTATTGCTCAGTGATTCTACGTATTTATTTCCTCAGCTAATGCGAGACCAGCTGCAGCAGGAGGAGCAGCGCGAGCGGCAACAGCAGCAAAATGCTGCCCTGCAATACATGCAGCACCACATGGCTGGACCACCTGCCCCCACTGCAGCCATCAGCGCCCCCCAAAACTACCAAAGCATGCAGGTGCCCGTGGAGGTTCTTAAGGTAAGTAGGACTGCAGCATATGATCATTTTAATTGGAGATATATTAATCCACACTCTAATTAATACAGCTCTTTAAATAATAATTAAAAAAATAAAATAAAAACATGACTTATTTGACTGACATACAGTTAACCCAGAAAGTCAGAATTTGGTCCCTTTCGCCCGTGAACACTGGTTTTCCGTTGGATTTAATTTATTTACTGTGGTCTGTGAGACAAAGAATAATCAGCAAATGCATCTCGCATGTACACGTTAATGAACCCAGGTTACATACAATAAATGAGTGTGTTAAAATTATGTAACACAAATGCCACCTTCACAACTCTCATCAATAGTATTAGCTACCATAGTAGCCAAACAACACACTCGCACAAACTGATGTGACGTCATACGTGCAAACAAATACGTGCAGGAGCACTTTAAACAAACTCTATACATGTAAGTCATTAAACTCATCTTTTGGGATTTACAATAAGTGTTAGAGAATACAGGAAATTTGTAACGGTAAACTATTTGTAGCTGCATTGAGATAGAAGCAAAAACAAACTTTCTTTGACAGTTTCACCTGACTGTTCCCGAGCACCAGGTGCATTCAGGGACTGCCAACAAAACAGGTCATCTCAAACGCAAATGTAAAAATACCATCAATAAATTAAACCTAACAACAACAAGATGCCACAAGATGGTGCAAAAGGTATAACCTTTATTGCTTTGGCCTAAGCACAAAAAGACCAAATAGGCAAGTTTTTCAACGACTAATGGAGCATAGCTTCCTCAAAATTATCTGCGAATTTGTGAATGCTGTAGTTAAGATAATAAGCCGTGACTTTATTTACAACCCCAATTCCAATGAAGTTGGGACGTTGTGTTAAACATAAATAAAAACAGAATACAATGATTTGCAAATCATGTTCAACCTATATTTAATTGAATACACTACAAAGACGGCGGCACAGTGACCGACTGGTTAGAGCGTCAGCTTCACAGTTCTGTGGACTAGGGTTCGATCCCCGGTCCCGGCTGTGTGGAGTTTGCATGTTCTCCCCGTGCCTGTGTGGGTTTTCTCCGGGCACTCCGGTTTCCTCCCACATTCCAAAAACATGCATGAATTGGAGACTCTAAATTGCCCGTAGGTGTGAATGTGAGTGCGAATGGTTGTTTGTTTGTATGTGCCCTGCGATTGGTTGGCAACCAGTTCAGGTTGTACCCCGCCTCCTGCCCGATGATAGCTGGGATAGGCTCCAGCACGCCCGCGACCCTAGTGAGGAGAAGTGGGTCAGAAAATGGATGGATGGTTGGATACACTACAAAGACAAGGTATTTAATGTTCGAACTGATAAACTTTATTGTTTTTAGCAAATAATCATTAACTTAGAATTTTATAGCTGCAACACATTCCAAAAAAGCTGGGAGAGGTGGCAAAAAAGGCTGAGAAAGTTGCGGACTGCTCATCAAACACCTGTTTGGAACATCCCACAGGTGAACAGGCTAATTGAGAACAGGTGGGTGCCATGATTGGGTATAAAAGGAGCTTCCCTGAATTGCTCAGTCATTCACACGCTGAGATGGGGCGAGGTTCACCTCTTTGTGAACAGGTGCGTGAGAAAATAGTCGAACAGTTTAAGGACAATGTTCCTCAACGTACAATTGCAATGAATTTAGTGATTTCATCATCTACTGTCCATAATATCATCAAAAGGTTCAGAGAATCTGGAGAAATCACTGCATGTATGCGGCAAGGCCGAAAACCAACATCGAATGCCCGTAACCTTCGATCCCTCAGGTGGCAGAAAACCAAAAACCGACATCAATGTGTCAAGGATATCACCACATGGGGTCAGGAACACGTCAGAAAACCAATATCAGTAAATACAGTTCGGCGCTACAAAGTGGAAAAGTGTTCTGTGGTCCGACGACTCCACATTTCAAATTGTTTTTGGAAATTGTGGACGTCGTGTCCTCTGGGCCAAAGAGGAAAAGAATCATCCGGACTGTTTTGGACGCAAAGTTCAAAAGCCAGCATCTGTTTTGGTATGGGGCTGTGTTAGTGCCAATGGACAATGGTAACTTACACATCTGTGAAGGCACCATTAATGCTAAAAGGTACATAAAGGTTTTGGAGAAACATATGCTACCATCCAAGCAACGTCTTTTTCATGGACACCCCTGCTTTTTTCAGCAAGACAATGCCAAACCACATTCTGCACGTGCTACAACAGCGTGGCTTCGTAGTAAAAGAGTGTGGGTACTGGACTGGCCTGCCTGCAGTCTAGACCTGTCTCCCATTGAAAATGTGTGGCGCATTATGAAACGTAAAATACGACAACAGAGACCCCGGACTGTTGAACAGCTGAAGCTGTACATCAAGCAAGAATGGAAAGAATTCCACCTACAAAGCTTCAACAATTAGTGTCCTCAGTTCCCAAACATTTATTGAATGTTGTTAAAAGAAAAGGTGATGTAACACAGTGGTAAACATGACCCTGTCCCAGCTTTTTTGGAACATGTTGCAGCCATAAAATTCTAAGTTAATAATTATTTGCTAAAAGCAGTAACGTTTATCAGTTTGAACATTACATATCTTGTCTTTGTAGTGTATTCAATTAAATATATGTTGAACATGATTTGCAAATCATTGTATTCTGTTTTTATTTGTTTAAGACAACATCCCAACTTCATTGGAATTGGGGTTGTATTTATGTATTTATTTATTTATTAAAACATGACTTATTATTTTTGTTGTTCATATTTTGTTTTGGCACTAGCAGTATTTTGGCTTTTCTGTTTCTTTATTTCCTACAGTAATGTTTACAGTTTTTGTTTTATCTCACATTTGTATGTATTCCCTGCCCCTGAACAGTTGTTTTGTTTTGCAGACAGCTTAAAGTTCTTCAAGCTCTTTAGTTGCCATAAATGCTGATTCAGCATTTAACATAAGTCTGATAGCTCAATGCTAACATACAATGGGAAACCCAAATAAATGTGTTAAAGGAAATTATCATTGTTTTTAGATATTTTAAACAATCAAACAACTGTTTGAACTAAATGGCAGTAACACATACTGTAAATGGCATTACTGTTAGACCACTGTTACAGTTTATCCATTTCACTTATTGTTTGAATCCTGTGATTGCAGTACTGTCCAATATTTAATTTAAACTATGTGATGTGTGTTTGGGCATTAAAGAAGAAAATGAAGTTTGTTGTTATTTAAAATTTGTGGAATAACGATATGGACATGACCATGACTATGTGGGATAAAATGTGTTAGTTACTCTGTTTTTTGTTTTTTTTATGTTACTGGGAATGATGTGAGACACCACACAGATGGAGGTGGGGAATACGTCAGTCACACATGTCTCAGAGAGCAGAGTCTTTAAGGCCTAATACACACCAAGCAACATAGCCCAGTGTGACTAACAACACAATCACGAAAAAATACTGTCAGTGACACAACCGCACACCCTTGCTGCAACAGAAAAACTGCGAAACCTGTTGTTCTTTCCACAAAACAAAGTTTTGATGCGTCACATTGTATTGTACTACTGTGTGTATGTGTGTGTATATATATATATATATATATATATATCAGGTGACAAATAAAGAAGAGTGTGGATATTTTTCTCATCGGCTGCACTTTTGTATTTCGGTGACAGAGTATCCACGCTTTGCCATTTTGCTTTTTAGCCACAGGTATATTTGAAAAAATTAATATAGGTAGGTATTTTTTGCAAAACACATGACATAACGCTAGCATTGGGCAGAAACCTTGCATCAAAACCATCAGCTTTCAAGTCACCCAAAAAAAAAACAGCAGGTTTCTTAAGGCATTAACATTGCATCGTCAAACAGAGCAAGCCATTTTCAACCCTTTATATTACTCAATAAATTCTAAAAATGACATACCCATGCAGGGGATTGACCAATAGTATCGATTTGTGTAAAAAATGAAATTGTCCAAATTTGGACAATTCAGCTCGACGACCGCGTTATCTAGACTGTATGTGCCAGATGGATCTGAGTTCTCTCTCTCTCTCTCTCGATATATATATATATATATATATATATATATATATATATAATATATGAAATAAAGCTAATGTTAATAAAGCTTATGAAAAGTAGTCACAAAACCCTGCACACCACTCAGTTTCACCGCTTTGTGTGTGCCAGACCTGAGTGGGTGGGGTGGGGCCAAATCAAGGACAGATTTGTAGCAAAGCATGTGGTGGAACAGCAGACTGAAGAAGGACGCAGATGTGTTGATAAGAGTCGTTATACATGTTTGGCAATGTAGGTAGTCAGACAGTGACTGAGAAGACTCAAGTGACGTTTCCCCTGATTCCAAAGATACTTTTGTGCCCGTTGATGGTGTGTCTGAATATGGTATCTATATATGTCCATGTGCTTCTATGCCTGTGTGCAGTCTAAGGTATTTGAAAGTTCAAAACTTTACTGTATATGTGTCTATGTATTGCTGGGAAGACTTTTTACAAGGTTCTGGGTCTGTTGGATTCTTTCTTTTCAACCAGCAGTGAATGACTAATGTACTCTACTTTCTAACCCAAAATTAATTTGTCATTGCAAACATGAAGACTAATTAAATGTACTCATCGTACAAAAGGGGAATGACAAACTATGATGTGTTTCAAAAAGTGTACAACTCATAATCTATTCAGCATCTTATGTTCTCCATAACTGTGAATTTGTAATTTGTAAATCCACTCAAACTAAAAAGATATTAATAAGAGACCTTATAGTTGTGCTTTGCTTCCTAATGCAGGTACAGACCCACCTTGAGAATCCTACGGACTACCACATCCGTCAGTCTCGGAGGCAGCAGGTGAAAGAATACCTCTCCACTACCTATGCCACCAAACAGGTATCTGTCCATTACCATCCTTTATCACTACTATTAGAGTGTTCTGTAGGCAGTCGCGCATCCACTCTTCTTCTTCCCTCTGTCTTGAGATGGTCCACGCTGTAGCAGGGCCAATGCCACCATCTCCCCCTGCAGCCATTGGGCCTACAGGGAGTTCGGCGTCTCTACCCCCGCCCCTCCACTCTCCACACAGGCGCACTGAGCAGCTCATGACTGGCAACAGTGCACCCAACAGCCCAATGGCCATGCTCAACATTGGCTCCAGCCAGGAGCAAGAGGTAGTGGGTTCGACAGCACGGTGTACACCTCTAAACATTTGTTCTAGGTCATGTCAAATAGTATAGTTTACAAGAGCCACATTGAACATAATATTGCTGAAGTATGGCTTCATTGCATGCATATAACATTATGAGGATTGAATATTATCCCCATTATCGTCAACATTTTATGAAACATCGTAATGATTTAATTGGCCTTGGATAAGCTGAAGAGGCATTGTAAAAGCCATTCGGGTCGCGCGCACAGTAGGTGAATAAATGTGTTGACTAACTGAGGCTGACACTGGCTTTCATTGAAGTTTAAATGCTTCATTATGGCCTTGTAGCGGCAATTACGACTTAACAAGTGACAGAGAAACAATTTACCATGCCAAGGCCCTTTGAACCTTGCAGACTTTGACCAAAACCTCTCATACCGTAGCTCTCGGCCTCTGTTTTGTCAGATTTATTGAGAGGAAATAGTCTAAGCAGTTAGCCTCCATGGACAACTCATCTTTTAAGTCGACTCTAGACTGAAACATGCGCCTGCAGGTGAGTTCACCTAAAGGCCTCGACATGTAAACTGGTGTCAGCGACTTCAGTAGAAGAGAATTTAGAGTGTGCAAATGTGGCTCAGATGCACAATTTGTCTTAGTTAGACATCATGCGCTATTGTAGTACTCAAATAGCAAGTTTTACCATGTTTTTTTTTTTTCAGATGGATGAGGTCATTGATGACATCATCAGCATGCAGTCCAGTTACGATGATATTCAGGCCTACGTAGACCCCGTACAGATGCCCAACACAGTAAGTCGGGCTAAAAAGGACGAGTGAATGAACATTCTGAATGACGCTGAATGGACAAACATATTGACACAAACGTCTTAATCAATTCATTAATCAATTAGTGCAGAGTTCATCGACACTGATTTGTTTCCTCAGAATTTTTATTCATCATCTCACCCTGACATATTGGAAATGTCCTTGCTTGCAGCTTGGTAGTAATCCAATTATTTTGGAGAAACGGAGAAAATTTCCCAAAGACACACTTGAAAATGTTGAAGAAAATCTTCTCAGAAGACTGGAAGCTGTTATAGATTCGGATAAGTCGGGCTAAAAAGGACGAGTGAATGAACATTCTGAATGACGCTGAATGGACAAATGTATTGACACAAACGTCTTAATCAATTCATTAATCAATTAGTGCAGAGTTCATCCACACTGATTTGTTTTCTCAGAATTTTAATTCATCATCTCACCCTGACATATTGGAAATGTCCTTGCTTGCAGCTTGGTAGTAATCCAATTATTTTGGATAAACAGAGAAAATTTCCCAAAGACACACTTGAAAATGTTGAAGAAAATCTTCTCAGAAGACTGGAAGCTGTTATAGATTCATAGGTTCCATTTTAATTTCCTGTATGTGTAATAACCAGGTGTAAGGAATCCTGACCATTTAGTATCTGTTATTAATTAATGTTACAATTCAAGCACAATGATTTAGATCCATTATGTGCAATTATATCAAATTATGACACATGAATGTGCTATTCTAGTGAACTGTTCGACTTTACGCCTTAATTAATTATTGTAGTATTTCTTTCATACCAAATGTTGTTCCATGTGATAACACGTTCAGGATTTGTATTATTTATTTATTTAAATAATCCATTGATTTATTTTTAAGAGAGGTAAAAAAATAAATAATAATACTCATGATGACAATGGTGTTCATGTAATTTCAAGCAGTTAACATTGCGACTGAAAATTCCAAGTGTTTATCACATTTATGTTTTTCTTTTTTTGTGTCTGGACCCAAGAAACAATTTATGATGTCATAATACACAAGCATCTTGCGTAAACGCACGATGGTTTTATTGATTTGAACATGCTGAGCAAGGTTATGCACAAACCCAACAAAAACATGTCAATTGGAGACGGGGGGAGGGCCAAAATAAGAATTAACAAGTAAACTGCCAGCAGTTAGAGTTAAACTTGTTTACAAGATATTTGGAAAAAAGGAGGAGGAGGAGGGGAGGTGCACAAAAGCAGGGAGGAGGGAAGGGGGTGAGGGCAATTTGAGCAAGGGGAAAACAAGCTGAAAGTCCAGTTAGGGGAAAGTTCACTCTTGTTTGGTGGTGGGTAGAGGATTATCTCAACGAAAGATTGGATCATTGCTACTGAGGTCAGTGTCCCAGCACTGTCTGCCTTGGAGCGAGGAGGAAGGACCCCTCCGACCTTGCAAGGATGAAGGAGATGAGTAACACGTATGCCATTGTGGAAGTTATTGAAGGAGAACAAATTCAGTTGGTAAGATGCTGACGTGCTATTTTACCAAGTATCAGTTGTGATCAGTGTTGGTGGAGTTGCTTGGTGCTTACTGTTCTTGGCGAAAGACTGAGACCAACATGGTGCCTTCTTTAACTCCCAGCCTCAGGTCGCTGATTACATGCGGATGCACATGGAGTGTGGGGGTGGAAGGCTTTTTTCGGTTGTCTCTCTGCAATACATGGCATGAGTGTTGTTTGATTTAATCTCACTACAGTGTGGCACATTGGTAGTTTAAAATTTCCTCTGACCTTTGATTGGTTTAATTTGAGCACATTTGTCTGCGTACATTCCTGTGTCAATATGTTATCCAACAATCACAGCAATAGATTGATTAAATTAGGATATAGATTAACACTGATGCTGTCTGTGCACTGAATGAACTATCACAAAAAGATGACTTTATGTAAGAATATACTGTATATGTGTATATAAAAATATACATTAAAACACAGTTGAAGAAAAAGCTTTTCTTTTAGTCCCAACTGAAAAACCAACGAGTCAATCAAACTCACCTGCTAATCCTGATAGGGATTAAAGAGGCATACTCTTGGAATTCTTGGAATCTCAAAGTTTAGTAAGAGCCGGGAACACCACTGAATACCAGGCACTTACTCTGGAATGATCGTTAACTGTCTGTGTACGTGTGGACTTGTGCACTAAAGCACTGAGCCATACAGTGCCTCATTTTTCTTGTGGAAGATGAAGTTCGGTGGCACAGAGTTTTAGCTGAAAAGCCGTTTTGAACAGGATGCGCATCTTAACTGTTAACATGCAAATTGACAAACTAAATAAAATAATTTGAATAGCATCTGGTTAATTTCATTATTTACATTTCAGAGCATGCATTTGCACATAGAGGAACCTGTTTGTTTGTGTGCAAATGTGTGTGCGTGCGTGTGATATCTGAGCTCGCACAGTAGCCAGCAGATAATGTATCGCTTCCTTTGAACTTCTTTATCATTCAGGCCTCATTAGCGGTGCCCCGTTTGCCCTAATGCCAGGGAGTTAAACACGATAGGCAACCAGGTATTAAGAAGTAAATCAATAAAAGAATCAATTTAAAAGGTAATCTTTTTTTTTTTTTTTTTAGTAGTTCGCACAAAGCTAAATCACAGCTTTTTAGTGTTAGTGTTGAAGTGCAACCTTTATGAGTGTGTTTGGAAGGGGGCTGCACACGGCCGAGGAGCGAATAAAGCTATAGAAACTGATAAAATACTGACAAGCGGATGACAGTCAATCATTGCTGTATGCCTGTCAGGTAGTCCTTAGGTGTGATATTATTACTTTATCCTCAGCTATCTGTTCTTCACAGCGCACTACACATGGACACTGACTTTACAAAGGTACTTAAGTGGGGATGTGAGGCCGTAAATGAGTCGTCTTGGAACCGTAGAGAAATAATCTGGAGTTACGCCCTTTTGACCTTTGTTTGACTTTTACATTTTTATGATTGATTTTATGAGAGATTACGTTTAGGATGGAGTTATGCCATTATGTGCATTATAATATTGAGCAGTAGCTCCCTTTAATCCAAGGCACGTATTTTACATTAGGAAAAACTCATGGCACACATGCGAATATAAATGCGATAAAAAAGTGGATACACAGGTTAATTGGCGTCTAGCGGAAGAGCATTCAATTGTTCTGCCTGTCACTATATGCCGTTGGCATAGATATATGAACACAGATACATTATTTGTGATTAATAAATAATTTTCAGACCAATTAAGTGAAATTCTACAATTTCCCGCAGCACACCATGTCTCTCTCATGACACACTCATGTGCTCCGGCGCACTGGTTGGGAATCACTGCACTAGAGGTTTTCATGTTATGTAAGAGTGCTTATATTTAATTTCTTGATCATTCCCTCGGCTGTGTCAAGAAAGCCTGTTTATGTGTTAAGCTAGTGACACTTTTGATTCCTGGTCGTCTTATTGTTTTTGCGTGCATGTGCCTCCTCCCCAGCTCCCTCTGTCCAGCAGCCACCTGGATGTGTACACAGGTCCAGGCATGAAGGGGCCAGCCATTGCAATGACCAGCAACTCCTGTCCTGCCAACTTGACCATCAAACGAGAAATTTCAGGTGCAAACATTTTGCATAATTGTTGATAAATGATTCATTTCCGTGAAGCCGCTATTTGTACGTAAAACAAACTTAAGCCATTAAATAGGAAACTTGTAGATGTACAGTGGCACCTCTAATCACTCTCTTCTGGGTCACTGGTCGACCAGAGATGTGTTAGAATTTCACTTTTTCCATGGTCACACTCATTGTGTCGCCATCATAAAATCTTTATGAACTGGACAGGCAATGTTTTATTAAGAAACATTTTAACATTGTAACATTACATTTTAACATTGTAAAAAGTGTTTGTGCAACTTTGGAGTCATATTCTTCCCTAACAATTTGGTCACATTCATAATTGTACAACCCCGATTCCAATGAAGTTGGGACTTAGTGTTAAACCAGAATACAATGATTTGCAAATCATGTTAAACCTCTATTTAATTGAATACACTACAAATACAAGATATTTAATGTTCAAACTGATAAACTTGATTGTTTTAGCAAATAATTATTAACTTAGAATTTTATGGCTGCAACATGTTCCAAAAAAGCTGGGACAGGGTCATGTTTACCACTGTGTTACATCACCTTTTCTTTTAACAACATTCAATAAATGTTTGGGAACTGAGGACACTAATTGTTGAAGCTTTGTAGGTGGAATTCTTTCCATTCTTGCTTGATGTACAGCTTCAGCTGTTCAACAGTCCGGGGTCTCCGTTGTCGTATTTTACGTTTCATAATGCGCCACACATTTTCAATGGGAGACAGGTCTGGACTGCAGGCAGGCCAGTCTAGTACCCGCACTCTTTTACTACGAAGCCACGCTGTTGTAGCACGTGCAGAATGTGGTTTGGCATTGTCTTGCTGAAATAAGCAGAGGCGTCCATGAAAAAGACAATGTTACAATGTTATGGCTGCAACATGTTCCCAAAAAGCTGGGACAGGTGGCAAAAAAGACTGACAAAGTTGAGGACTACTCATCAAACACCTGTTTGGAACATCCCGCAGGTGAACAGGCTAATTGGGAACAGGTGGGTGCCATGATTGGGTATAAAAGGAGCTTCCCTGAATTTCTCAGTCATTCACAAGCAAAGATGGGGCGAGGTTCACCTCTTTATGAACAAGTGCGTGAGAAAATAGTCTAACAGTTTAAGGACAACGTTCCTCAACGTACAATTGCAAGGAATTTACGGATTTCATCATCTACGGTCCATAATATCATCAAAAGGTTCAGAGAATCTGGAGAAATCACTGGATGCAAGCGGCAAGGCCGAAAACCAACATCGAATGCCCGTGACCTTGGATCCCTCAGGCGGCACTGCATCAAAAAACGACATCAATGTGTAAAGGATATCACCACATGGGCTCAGGAACACTTCAGAAAACCAATGTCAGTAAATACAGTTCGGCGCTACATCCGTAAGCGCAACTTGAAAGTCTACTATGCAAAGCAAAAGCCATTTATCAACAACACCCAGAAAAGCTGCCGGCTTCTCTGGGTGAGAGTCCACATTTCAAATTGTTTTTGGAAATTGTGGACGTCTTGTCCTCCGAGCCAAGGAGGAAAAGAACCATCTGGACTGTTGTGGACGCAAAGTTCAAAAGCTGCATCTGTGATGGTATGGGGCTGTGTTAGTTCCAATGGCATTGGTAACTTACACATCTGTGAAAGCACCATTAATGCTGAAAGGTATATACAGGTTTTGGAGAAACATATGCTACCATCCAAGCAACGTCTTTTTCATGGATGCCCCTGCTTATTTCAGCCAGACAATGCCAAACCACATTCTGCACGTTAGAACAGCGTGGCTTCGTAGTAAAAGAGTGCGGGTACTAGACTGGCCTGCCTGCAGTGCGCGCCTGTCTCCCATTGAAAATTTGTGGCGCTTTATGAGGCGTGAAATATGACAACGGAGACCCCGGACTGTTGAACAGCTGAAGCTGTACATCAAGCAAGAATGGGAAAGAATTCCACCTACAAAGATTCAACAATTAGTGTCCTCAGTTTCCAAACGTTTATTGAATGTTGTGAATGCTTAACAGAACGTCCCAACTTCATTGGAATTGGGGTTGTACGATCTCAGTGACGTTAAACATCTGTAGGTCCTTTTATAGGCAAAAATGACATTCCTTACCTTTTGAGAAACAAGGGCCATTTCAACGCAATATAGACTGGCTGGTAGTAATCCCCTTACAAGTTATACAATGTTTGTGTGAGGCATTAGCTGATGACTTTTTGTTATTGCAAAGACAGAAGCCCGTGCCCTGGCCAAGGAGAGACAAAAGAAAGATAACCACAATCTCAGTAAGTCCCCCCCCCCCCACACACACCTCCAGCATGCAGTTTTCTTCTAAATGTAATGCTGTTGTTATTCTGTGCTTTGCATGTGCCGCTTACACAGACAGGGGCAACACACACAGACGCACAAACTATAATCTTGTACCGTTGTATATCCCATTTTGCTGATCTAGCAGACATAGTGCAATGAGTGGGTGGATGGATAACCCGTAAATTCGTTGCTGCTCTGGCATTGTAAGTGCACTTAATTGCCCATGACTGTGTGAGCTTGTGTGAGTGCGGGCAATTGTTTGTCCGAATACAAGTGCCAGTATGACTCTTTTTACAAGACCCTTTCTTTTCCCTATTGTGTCTTTTCATTTATCCCCTTTGTCTTTCCTCCTGTGGTTTATTAACAGTTGAAAGAAGACGGAGGTTTAACATCAATGATCGTATTAAAGAGCTTGGCACAATGATTCCCAAAACCAATGATCTGTAAGTATTTTATGCTATATTATATTTAGGTTTGGATGTGTTGTGTAATTTTAGAATTTGCCCTCCAGATAAACATACTGATGTCAATTTAAAAATCTTCATATGAGCAATATAAATTTGTGTCCAGTTAATTAGGGTAATCAGATAAAAATGTGTGGGATTAATTACACTGAGTTCACTCAATTAAAGATGATTATTATTTATATAGAGTTTTCATGCACTATACAGCATCACTGGTAGCTGCTTCAACATTTCAATTGCCTTTATGGGTTGCATAGCGATGCTCGCTGGAACAAGGGCACCATCCTGAGAGCGTCTGTGGACTACATCAAACGTATGCAGAAGGATGTACAGAGGACCAGAGAGGTGGCGACTAACTTCAAAAGGATGGAAATGGCCAACAAACAGTTGATGCTTCGCATTCAGGTAATTTGCCAAATGTGCCTACTGTAAACAATACCAGTAAATCCAACACTATTCATACACTGACATGTTATTGGATGAGGATCTTCGCCGGAAATCACACAGTAAAGTGGGGAAAAAAATACTGCAAGACAATGTGTTAAAGATATGAATTTTAAAACAAACTGCACTGAAAGGCCTGAGGTGGGATTTGAACTTAGAACCTTGGACTGTGAGGCAGTTGTGTTAGTCAAAGGCCTCCATGCATATCAAGGGTTCTAAATGTATACTATAATTAATGCCGTCATCAGGTTTGTGGTGGGAAAATATCCAATTTCACTAGGAAATGTCCTTTCTGGGTGACGTTTTAGGTTTCAGCTTCATATCATAAAATGTCTTGCTTTTATTTTTGTTTTGTTTTTGAGCTTCAGAGAGGGAAGGGATAGGTCACCATACTCACACACAGCAATAAAACTTGTACTGTATGCTGCAAGTCAAAAACGCATGGTGTGTTTTTCTGGGATTTTACTAGTCTTGGCACAAACCGTATACACACACACACACACACACACAAACAATGCTCCGAAAATTACTCATTTACTACAAATAATGTATCTTTGTATAGATAGATGAACAAAGATGGTTTGTGATAGGCAGAACAATTAAATGCTCCTCCACTAGATGGCAGAAGGTACAATTGTACAATAATAACTTTGTTCAACTAAAAAGGCCCAGAATTACACTGAGTAAGCACATTTGTGAGTAAATTGAGACAAGGTCATCGTTATTTTAGCAGGAAACACTTCTATAGATTATGTTGGAAGTTGACTGGTGCAAAATATTGCGTTTCCTCAAAACTGTCCGATAAGATCAGGAATATGCATAATTTACTAAATTTTCATATTCTAATTGCAAAAATAAAAGAAGAAATCTCTCACACGAACCTCTTATAATTTTTTGTCACCTGGGCAAATGTGGCCTGGGTATGAATCACTTTGGGCCTAACTGTATGTTGAGACCCCTCAGTACAATACTCTTTGACTGAAACGATGACGTTAACAGGAGTTGGAGATGCAAGCTCATCTGCACGGCCTTCCCAGCAACTCTCCATCTGGCCTGAACCCGGCAGACGTGATGACTCCATACATAAAACAAGAGACCAGCCCAGAGGAGAACCTCTCCCACACTCAGACACAAGCTCCACACCATCACCTAACCCAGAGCCAGGCTCCTCTCCAGCCCCAGCAGCATCACTTCCTCCCACAGGCCCACCTCCACCCACAAAGCCATGCTCAGCCTCAGCAGTCCAGGCAGCTGACCATGCTCCCCCAACACCTCCAGCCTCAGCCGCCCATCCAGTACCCAGCCGTAGGCAGCTCCCAGCCCTTTGACTTTGCCCAGTCGCTGGACTTGTGCGACGGGATGCAGGCATTCTCAGACGGCATGTCGGGGCTGGGCGATCTGGGAGGACTGGATATGCAGGGCCGTAGAAGCGATATGGGATTTCTCATGATGGATGAGCCGTTGTCCCCCATGGGTGGGGACCCTCTGCTCTCCACCATGTCCCCAGAGGCCTCTGTCGACTCCAGTCGCAGATCCAGCTTCAGCATAGACGATGGCGAAATACTGTAGACACATGCATGCACACACACACACACACACACACGCACACAGACACACGCGCACATACACACTCCTGCAAGTACATGCTAAAAAAAAAAAAAAGTGTTGGTACCACTATGGACAGCATAAAAAAAGGCCATCATCACAATGACTGGAAGCCATTAAGCAGCAGAATCCTACAACACATTCAATACACGTCAAAAGTGATATCACGCACATGCAAAACTGGATAAGACATGAAATGAGGATCTTGAAACTTTCAAAGAACATTTCCAAGGGGTAAACAAATACTGAGAGGTCAGCGTTCTACAGTACATTGTTTTCATGAAGGTGGTGGTCATTTTTCATTCATAAGTAGATATTTGTAGTAGGATGATTGTACATTGTCCCATTTTGCCATATCAGCATAAATGATTACATGATACAGAAGGAGCAGCTTTGTGCTCCCGTGTGTGTAGTTTAGTCTACAGCGATGCTACTCGGTCTCATTTTTGTTTTGCTATATCTGTAATTGCACAGTTTGTCGTCACGATTAGCACTATATGGTTGGTGTCAGGTAGAGGCCATCGTTAGCATGCTAAGCTTAGCATGGCCTTAAAGTGGCCATATTGACATGCACATTGTGGGCTTTATGGGAGTAACTCTAGGTGTCCTTTTCATCAACTCACACATTCACCAGTACCACTTTATACGCCTCTTTGCTTCTGTTAGTGTCCTGGTTGCCATTTAAAAGCATGTCATCCATATCTATCATACTCAGGTACTGTAACGGAATTCACAAGCGGGGGTCATTTTAAATAAGTGCTGATGGGAACTTGAACCAGGCCCATAACTTAAGCAGCTTTTTAAGGCCAGAGTTCATGACAAGAATTGATACTGTTAAAAAAAAAAAATCAATGGTAGAGGGCCACAGACAGGGTGGATTTTAATCCTGTGCAAATTGCAGTATACAGGTAGCTCACATTAGGTTCACACACACACACACACACACACACACACACACACACACACAAAGTGTTCACTTGACACAGATTCAAGAGCTCCCAACACACACACACAGCACATTGTGTATTGAGGCTGGTTTCAAATCAGCACCATAGTGAGGGCGTCTTTGACTGAGGTGAAGCTCAGCTGATATTCACACTCTCATCCAAAGGGCATCTTTTTGGTCCATCTTGTCATCATGGCAGTCTGAGCATTATGGATGGTAAAGAACTCTTGTGGTGATATTTTTGATTATAAGTAGGGATGGGCATTTCACTACATTTCCTTGATTAAAAATAATGCTCAATTAATCGATTATTTGTTCTTTTAGGGAGGGGAGAATTGCTCTTGGAATGTTCTCAACTCCTGTTTCCATGGCACAGTAAAACCAGCTACGACTGAATCAACAGCGCCCCTGCTGGTCCAAACCAAGTAGTGCACTCCATTTTGCCTCAAACGCTCCAAGACACAACTAATCCACAATTCCACACATTTGACCAAACTCTTAATCTTTATCACTTTATCGATAGTTGATTATGCCCATCCCTAATTATAATTTGTTTCTTTATTGTACTTTGTTGTTTATTCTATCTCCCAAAGCACTGGAAAGTATATTATTGTTTTGACTTTGTACAAAAATGATTATTTTGCCTTTTTATGCCGCAAAGCAACTTTAAAGTATTTAGTTTTTTTTCGTTCATTTTGCATTTTATTCGAGAAAAAATCTTTTCATCTCCCCCTTTAAAGCCAGTCGAAGCCACCCATGTTTTACTTGATTTGGAGCAAAGAGCCATTTGGGAACTTTTTGTACATCATTGTCCCTTGTGTTTTTTTTTTTTTTTTTTTAACATGATTGGGCTTTTGGTTTTCTCATTGTTAACTTTTGAAACCAAATAATACATGAAATGTGATTCTTTGATCTGATTGAATTCAAATTTCTCACATTGTGGATGTAAAATTTACCAGTGTGTCTGGTCAGTGAGAAGTCAGTTTTGCTGTGCCTTTCCCCTTTCTTTGTAACTGGAAACTGACCTCAACTCTGCTGAGGAGTTGCCACTGACTGAACGTGTTTGTGTTTCCACCAAAGTTATGCTTTTTCCCGTTTCAACCACAGTTTGACTGTTGTTGACAACTTTGCCAACACTCCAAAGAATCTCTCTGAACCCCTCTAATATTCCACTAGAGGGCGCTCTACAGCGCAACACACACAAGGGACATGTCCTGATTTGAAATGTTATAAAATGTTTTACCAGAATTAATTAACTTGCGTCAAGTGTTTCATTCTCTATCTTGACATATTTTGTGTGTGTGTTTCTGCGTGTACATGGTATGGTCAGGTGAAGTGGGGTACACGCATTGATTTTTAACATCATAACCAATTTTTTTAAATATGAGAGACCCTTACACTTGAATAGGAAAAAAATGGGCAGGTGTGTGCTTACTGCTCTTATAGTGTGTACACACAGCAATATCCCCACCCACAATCAATCCTCTCAATGTCTTGTAGTACCAGGAGTGATCTAAGGGAGGCAGCATAGTGCCACAGGTTATCTAGACTGCATGAAGACACAACGAAGTAGAGTAAGCGCAGAAGATGAACTCAAAGACGCTAGGCTAGCTGTTAGATATGTGGAAAGTACATTGCAGTTGTAAACCTGTGATGAATATTTGTGAGGCACATACAAACACTAAACGCAAGCAATTTTTCCTCTATTTGTGTGCGGCGACAGCGTGATGTTCAGGTCGCTTCCTAAGTGACTAATTGGACAATCACATCTACGATTGTAGGCCCGGACCGTTTCCCAGGGAAAAATCAATCTGATCACAGCCCACAGGACAGGCTAATTGCTCAGATTAATCTTTCGTAGACATCCCAAAATCAGTTCTTTGCTGACTTTGATTGGAAGAGAGGAAAAATGATAAAATTTGTCCTGATTAGTGGTATCTTTTTACGCTGCTCTAGTTTTAGTCAAAACCTAGAGACAGGATTGACCAGTGTCATAAAGTGGGCCCCCGTTATATAACGTAATGCACTTTTATTCATATTCATGTATCTTTTTACTTGTGTGACTGTTCAATGAAGCAATGTAATCCAATGTCCTTTTTTGTAAGAGAATGATTGTGTTGTTTGTGTGTATTGTATGTGATCAGACCTGTGGTGGTTTCCAGTGAAAAAAAGAAAAGGAAAAAAACAGTACAGTTCAAAGGCTGTCTTGTTTTCAGGTAGATAAGACAGATTGTGTGCTCGGCTCCAATCAAACATAAGACGCTGACTCAAATTAAACTTTTACTTACCATCAATACCACCTTAATAATAGTCGCTGTTATTTTAACAAAGTGGATTTGCCTAATAGTGAGCCTGCACTTTCTGTTAATCTGTTGTAGGTCATTTACAACTCCATATTAATGGCTTCAAAAGAGTTCGTTAAGTCATGAGCAACCTATTTATATTCAATTTATAAACCATTTTTAAAGGGCCCCTTTGCTCCATGTCATTACACTAATGTCCACGAGGGGACACCAGAGATCTATGGCTTGTTGAAGACTAATTTCTTTATTAAACCACCGTTATGGAATATAGAGTAGTCGTTTTGAGAGGTGCACAATGTTATTTGTGCAGATATTTGCAGCTAAAATTTTTTGAATTCAATATGTTTGGTCCCAGGCAGTTACTATATATATAAATATATATAGTAGAAGGACATCACATTCGATGCACCTTCAAGAAGAAATTCAATATTCGCCGAATTGATCATTTTCCTCCTTCACATTTCGCCTGCCAACTTTTGTCCCCCCCCCATCTTCTTGTGATGTATTAGCCCAAAGCTCATACAGGATGAACTGTAACTGTTTAATAGTCCTTCTTAACTTAAATTGAGGTAATCTCATTTCTAATATTCTCTCTCTCTCTCTCTCACACACACACACACACACACACACATAGTGATGCACTGAGAACATGTTAAGTGTAGTAGTGGTGTGTGCAGCCCGTCCGTAGGCCCATTCTCCAGGGTCTTTATGATGCTAATGTACTCCCTGGTCTAATAAATCCCTGTAGAGCTGCATAGAGTAGATCTTATGGCTCACTCCGATCACGACCTCCGATCTGCCCCCAGCGCACACACGTGCACTGCTATTACTGTGGCAGAAGTGCCTGCCTTGCACTTCCATTGATACTTGGGAGGCTGTTTAGTGAGAAGAAGCAAGGGGAAAGGTTGAGACAAATCAAACACGAAGGGGCAACTTAAAGAGACGTTGGCACTCTGCGCATCACTTGCAGCAATAGATTGAGGGCAAAATATAGAAAACGTCATTTTCAGATGCCTCGGAACTCTTGGAGGTTTTAGCATCCCAAAATCAAAACTATCCTTCTTCATCCCACCCATAACTGCTCCCCCTCTCCATAGTCTTCCTCTGGCCACTGGGCTTAGTGTTCCCCCTCCCACTTCCCTCTCTCCCTCCTTCCTCCTCAGGGGAGCAGTGTGTCACTTTGCTGGAAGCCCATGGAAGAGAGGTGAGAGGGGACTGATTGAGCTAATTTAGCCCCTGGATGTGAGAGCAGGCAAGGCCTCACCTCGTGCTAATAGACAGACATCAAAATGGAGATGAGGAGGATGGATGAAAGGAAGGGAAGAAGGACTATAAAAACTGGGAAGAATTTTTTGATGGATTTATCTTCTTTTATTCTTCAGGGATGTGAAGCAAACTTTTACGAGTGACATTGTGAAGTTGGTAAAGGTTTATGCGTATTGCCTTGCTGATATAACTCATTGATCCATCCTCCCCCATTAAGCTGCCGTCAATCACTGCCTGCTTTACGATCTCTTCTGCATCGGCCCGATCCCCGTACATCCTCCTGGGCAACCAAAATAAATGGCGCACATCACATGATGAAGACTAGAGACAATTTATAGCTTCTGCGGCCATACATCGTTGTATAGTACCTCCCAAAGAAAGTGACGCAAAATTGAATTGAGAGCCATCATTCATCACTACTGCAGATTGAAGTTTCCAAGTTAGTTAATTGCAGTGGAGCCTCTAAGTTCGAATACCACCATTAGTTGCACAAAACCTTCGATATCAAATTACCTTCATGAATTACATCGCACAATACATCAGTTCAGTTAGCTAATCTTTTTAAGATTTCATCAAGTAAGGATGTAAACAGTGATACACCATATCTGTAGACTGATTTATATCACATTACAGGCATTCCCTGCCATCCCAAAACCAGAGTCCTCAGATCCATATACAGTGAACCTCTACTATTTACAGAAGAGAGTAACCGTAATTGATGTGCGCCCTAAAAAGGTTTATGCTTGCCCATGCTACAAGATGGCAGCAAATCATCACTTTTGTCCAAATTAAATTCCTCAACCCACTTTAACATAGTTCCTTGACACCAAGATGGCAACAAAGCATTATTTTTGTCTCTTCAACATAGTGCCTTGACACAAGATACCACAAGGTGCTGGCAAACCACTGTTTTTGTCGAAATGGAACTCTTCAACTCACTTCAACGTAGTTCCTAACTTCCTTGACACCAAGATCCCACAAGATGCTGACAAAGGATTATTTTTGTCTAAGTGAAACTCACTTCTACAGTTCCGTGCCACACAGGAATTCGAACCTCCAACCTCAGAACTGTGAGGCAGATGTGCGAACCACTTGTTCACCCTGCAAACCCACTTTATATTTTTATTTTTATATACTGTACTATATCGTTAACTACATTTTCCACCTGTATTACAGTTGAGAATGTTAAATGCTATTTAAATAATTACCTGTACATAGCAACAGTTTGATACATTTTTGTCTATGGGAAAAAATGTATCCAGCTTAACAGTGGCTGCGTTCGACCTCGGAGGTTCCACTGTGACAGCAGCCCCTTTAGACATTGACACTTTGGACCCTTCCTTATTGGATCCCCGTTGGCTCTACATTCAAATGTGGAAAAGAAGTGTCCTTTTTTTTTTTTTTTTTTGAAAGGTCAAAGCTGAGAGCACATAGCCACCCGTCAGAGAGAGGCGATGCGTCTTCTCTTTTCTTTCTCTCGTCTTCACATCCTCTCACTTTAACTACCTCCACACCAACGCCGCACACCTCCCGTCCTTCTTCATTCCCACCTCCGCTGCCCTTTTTATTCTGCCGCTCCTTTTGTCCATCTTCTTCTACATATTTAATACTCTTCACTGACTCCGCTCACCGTCCTGTGCTTCTATTCCTGAAAGAAAATGCAAACTCAAATTGGCTGGAGAAATGAATAATGTCCCCGCCATTAACAGTGGCAAAGGAAAGGTTTGGTCTCTTCATGTGTGTGGAGGTGATGAGATGAGGGGGTCTGATGGTGGGGTGGTCTGCGGTCCGGGTCTGCCTATTCTCCTTTGCTTAGACTACTGCAGAGAATGATGTCTAGTGACACGTTAAGATATTTAGCCGATGACAAAAATGAAAGCACATTTAGTTTCTCTAGTTTTGCAAAGCTATTTATTTAATTTTGCAGCAAAATGAAGCTCTTGGACTGTACCTTAACCATTCCCGCGTTACTAGCAATGTTGTTTTAATCATCACAGCCAGTAGGGGGAGTTAGTGGTCCACAACATAAGCCAACCCCATCGAGGCGATGACAAACAAGGCCTGCTGAACATTGTGTGTTGCAGTAACAGCAACGGACAAACATTCTCAATCAATCAGGGGTTACTTCCTCCTGAAATGTAAATCTTCATCATTACGAGATATTTTGGACTGCTGTCGAAAAACTTGACCTAAACCCAATCAGTAAGACTTTTGGGATGAACTCTTTTTGACCTCGCTAATGCCCCTCTGTATGAATGGACACACATTCCCAAATCGATTTGTTGTTGTCCTCTTTCACATTACTGTGCTGTGAAAGATCATTAGCTGTGCCTCAGGAAATTATCTGATTTCACCTACGTAATTGGTCTGAATATTTTGTATTTGGTACAAATAATGTGTCATCGTTCATCTATCTATGCCAGCGACATACAGTGACACACTCTTCCACTAGATGACAGAAGGTATTTCATTAAGCTGTGAATCCACATTTTGTGACATTTTTTTTTTACACTGTAAATGATGTGCCTTGGCTCAGTAGAGTTTGAAAAACTCTTGTATGTTGAATGTGTTCTCGGAAGAAAAATTATCATCCTTTGTAAAACCAAGACGTGTACGGTTGGGCCGGCTTTAGTTCGTCTGTTCGAATGATCAACGAGGGAACGCAAATATGCCGCCATCATTTAGTTTTGTGCTGGCTGCTAATTTAAGCTCGTCATTATTAAGATAAATAATGCATCTGGCAGAATTTGTCTCATTTTGAAGGTTACAGACTCCATTTCTTCTCCGGCTATTGAGAGGGACGTAGCCTACCCGCACCTTTTCTTGATTGCAGCCTTCTTGTGGCGATAAATTTATCTATGGGACAAAGACTGGCGAAATGACGGCTAATTTCATTGTCCTTGATGGAAGAGTGCGAGCTTATGGTGTGGCACACAGGATTCATTCTAGCCTGAAAGCTCCTATTAAGATCTATTTGTCCTGTTGCTGTTTGTTTCTCTCCGTCAAGGCACTCATCCATTCATCCATCCATCCTACAAATCCGTTTGCAATGTTGTGAGTAAGAGTATGTTTCAGTGAACTTATGATGTGAAGGTCGCAAAGATTAGATTTTTATTTTATTTTTTTTATCCACATCACTCCATGAGAAGGAGCTTATACAGCCTACAGCTGTTATCACATTTATGCCCTTCTTCAAGCTTCTTTTTTAGTCTTGTACCACCGTCTCCCCGAAGATAACGACGCGCCACATGACGCCATGGTCCCCCCCCACCCCTTTTTTCGTAGGTGGAGATTTAAAGTTGTGTTTTAAAACTGCCACTGTTCCAATCCTACTTACCCCCCCTCCTTCCGCCTCCTCCCTTTTGTCTCCCCCCCTCATGAGTATACCACCTAACCCCTCTGAACTTCAGTCAGAGTTAGTGAAGACTGAGAGTACACTGGGGAGTCGAGATAGACGCAGACTTAGCTGACTGCTATTCCCCCACTTTTTCCACTAATAAGAAAACTTTCTCTTCTTGTGTGTGTGCATGGAGATCACACATTCTTTTACACCACTTCACATAAACTCTTTGCTGACTGTAGTGTTTGGACATCTGACAGCAAAAAGGTTTGAATCTGGGCCTTTCTGATTGGAGTTTGCATTTTCTCAATTCCACACGTTCCAAAAATGTTGTCTTCATTGAAGACTAAATTGTCCACAGATGTCAATGTTAGTGTGAATGGGTGTTTGTCGATATGTGCCATGTGATTATCTGGCGACCAGTCCAGGGTGGACTGCATCTCTCGCCAAAAGTCAGCTGCCATAGGCTCCAGCTCAAAATGGATGCATGAGAGTAGACCTTGAACGGCTCAGGTCAGTTTCTCTTGCGTATTAGATGTACAGTACATGGGTCGATGTCAAGTGGTAGGTGTTCGTTTGTTAGCCTAATGGATTCTTTTAGGGCAATGGTGTGCAAAGGGAGGCGGAGGGGGCAGTGGCCACGGGCAACCACCTCGTTGGGGGCGAAGGCGGCATCCAAACGGGTTTCATTGGGCATCCAACTCTCCCTCGCCATCAAAGTAATTTCGCTCAGGAAAACTGTCATAATTTCTATCCGCGCCCCTCCATCGGCAATAGTTAAGGTGCAGAAACTTCGGACAGCACCCGACCTCCATCGACGATTGGTTTTCAAGGTGAAAAGATGTTGCCCATTTGAACAAACATAACCACTCAACATCTGAAGTAAAATGAAATTTTATCCTGGCAGGACAAGCTAGTTCAGCTCACTGACCAGAAAAGTGGGAGAGTTGAAGTGAGGAAGAAAGTAAAACTCTAAAACTGTTCATCCGTCCATCCATTTTTTGAACCGCTTAAAGTCTTCAATTAACCTACTGTGCATGTTTTTGGAATGTGGGAGGAAATCAGAGTATGGAGAGAAAACCCACACAGGCACGAGGAGAACATGTAAATTCCACAAAGGTGAGGCCGGATTTGAACCCATAAATTGTTAAGATTTGTTAACTTAAAATATGTAAAATTGTTTGGGACTGTTGTGTCGAGATTCTGAACAGACAAGGGAATTTTCTTTCCCTTTATTTTATTTTTCGGAAGTTTAAGCACTTTATTTGAACCCGTACAATTTTCAGTTTTTATTTACTTGTTCTTATTTAGAAATGCAGCCTTACTTTTACTGAGTAAATGAACATTGTAAAGTTGAGCTCATAGTAATTATAATGAATTGATTACCGGGCTGGCACAGTGGACAACTGGTTAGAGCGTCTGCCTCACAGTTTTGAGGGCCGGGCACTCCGGTTTCCTCCCACATCCCCAAAACATGCATGGTAGGTTAATTGAAGACTCTAAATTGCCCGTAGGTGTGAATGTGAGTGCGAATGGTTGTTTGTTTGTATGTGCCCTGCGATTGGCTGGCAACCAGTTCAGGGTGTGCCCCGCCTCCTTCCCGATGACAGCTGGGATAGGCTCCAGCACGCCCGCGACCCTTGTGAGGAGAAGCGGCACAGAAAATGGATGGATGGATGATTACCGGGCCATAATTAGTAACATGTGAAACATTGTTTAAAGAAAACATGAAGGATCAAGCCAAACACATTTCATTTTATTTCAATGTGATTCAGACTAAGGCTTTTCAGAAAGGCAAATCATGAAACAAAAAGGGAAAAAAAGAAGCCAACGTTTCACAAATTCTGCCAGGGCATGTAAACTTATGAGCCCAACTGTACATAAAAATACTACGTCTTCGTTTAGTCTTGTCTTACTTTACAATAATAAATGCCCGAAAGGTTTTTGAATTGTACTGAATGAATTAGATTAGACTGAGATATTGATTACATGCAGATGTAGAACTAGGTTACTGAAATAAATGTAACAATAAATAAATGTCTAACTATTTATTGATCTTCCAGACCTTTGCTTCAAGAAATGTTCTCCATTTGGACCTTTTAAAATTTGAGTTGAATACCCATGGCCCTAAGCTACTGCTTTAGGAACCTTTTGGGGCGTTAAAAAATGCACGAACGAATGCCCTGGTGTCTAAAAATTATGCGAAATGGTGTACATTAGTGTAGATTGTATCTTGAGGGACTGAACTGAAGAGTTTTCGCAGAAGAATTTTGACTCGGGGGGGGGGGGAAATATAAGGGATTTCATCCAAACCATTCTAATTTAATTAAATGATTCATCAGAATAAGGAATTCAACTTACACTAAATTGGTACAATAATGTGCTCACAGAAAAACAGAAAATACTAATTACAATAAAACCGTAATGGTCATTAAGTGTAACATGATTTGCAATAAACTATCGTGTTTATATGCCATGTGCAATATACTAGATGTTCAATATTAAATAATAGTGTTGTCCATGCAGAATACATGTAGCTACACTTTGCATGGGAACTGAAAGTTAAAGAAACAAATTGTGTGTGTGAATGTGGTTTGAGTCAGAGGCTTTTCCACAAAGGTCAACGTATTCAACACGGTATCCTAAGAGGCAGGAAATTTAATACCCCCTCTTTGGTTGAATTAATTAATTATAATATTAGGCTAGCTCTGGGGCCCTTTTCTTCAGTGATTAAGTGAGCACATATCTTTAAAAGAGTGTGCTGGTCTCTGGGGGTGCTGGGGGCTTGTGAACCTTTGGGGGACCACAGAAAATGATGTTTAATACATGAGAGGACGACGAAACACCGGCCACTTTTCTCACCTCCACAGTGAGAAAGACACACATCGTGTTCCGTGTTTAGACCCTCAATAGCTTGTCTTTATCTGCAGGGAAGGGGGGGCGCTCTGCCGGTCCTCTGACCCCGTACGTCCCAGCTCTGGTGCCGCTGGATACAGGTTAGTCCACTAAGTAGTGTGCGCACACTTTTCTTTCCCAGCTTTTGTATTCACATGCTCAAAGTGCCACAAAAAAAGGAGTTAACACTAAGTACGTGCTAGAAAAATAAAATAAAATCAATAAAATTATGCAGATCGGTCCTCCTATCGAGTGTTACTTTATTAATGTTGCAGCATTTGAATGCTTAGGTCATTCGTGTACATCTGAGCTTTAACATAATAATGTGTTTCTCATTTTTGAATAGATATTTCCATATCTTGTTTTACAGTAGGCACGGTGGACGACTGGTTAGAGCGTCTGTCTCACAGTTCTCAGGACCGGGGTTCAATCCCCGGCCCCACCTGCGTGGAGTTTGCATGTTCTCCCCATGCCTGCGTGGGTTTTCCCCGTGCACTCCGGTTTCCTCCCACATCCCCCAAAAAAACATGCATGGTAGGTTAATTGACGACTCTAAATTGCCCGTAGGTGTGAATGTGAGTGAGAATGGTTGTTTGTTTATGTGTGCCCTACGAATGGCTGGCAACTAGTTCAGGGTGTTCCCCGCCTCCTGCCCGATGATAGCTGGGATAGGCTCCAGCACTCCCGCGACCCTTGTGAGGAGAAGCGGCTCAGAAAATGGATGCATGGACGGTTGGTTGGTTTACAGTAGTTTCCATTGTAAGGGAAGTATTAAACATGAACTTTTATTCATATCAACGGGTTTCGCACATTTGATGAAATAAACACAAAGTAGGTACATCTAAAAAAGGTGACAAAAAAGAATATGACAGCATGCTGATTCTATTTAGTTAGTGGGTATTAACTTCAATAACAAACGCAATCGAGATGTCAACTTAATCCACGCAATTGTATTGTAATAGTTTAACCCCCAAAAACATTAAGTTAATGTGGCCTAAACATATACACTTGAATTAAATACAACAAAATACAATTGTGCAGAATTGGTTGATTCTTTAAAATTTAAGTCTCAAACTAACTTTAAGTGTTTAAATATGATTTGCATTACAATTCATGGTTGGAGAATCTTATGTTGCAAAATTAATTAATTTGCACGAAAAGCAGCATTAATAAAAGTACATATTGTGTGTACAGTAGATCCTAGTATGTCACAACATGAATTCATTTTAATTTTCTGGCTTTGAACATACTGTACATGCATTTTTAGCCTGTGCTAACCAGTGAGCAGCCTTACAATGTGTGTGTGTGCATGCGTGCGTGTGTGTGTGTGTGTGCATGAGTGTGAGTGACAGGGCTCGGACAAGACGTCTCAATGATGATGACTTAATGATTCTTTCTGTCTCCAACAAAGGTGGAAGATGGAGACAAAGAGGCACGGCAGTGATGACAAGAAGGTGATGACAGGGTGAGAGACAAATTATGACTGGCTGTGGGAGTGTGTGTGTGCGTGTGTGTGTGTGTGTGTGCATGAGTGTGTGTAGGCGCACCTCACTTAACCTGCACACACACCAGAGGAGTTACCTGACCCCACTAAATATCCAGGTGCAATTAAGAATTCATTCCTGATCTAACGCACACAGTGCACTGATTGGACACCCTGAGGGTAGTGGGGGCACTGTTCACTTTCAAGTCATGAATTTTAATCACTTCAAATATATCGATCAATTATTAATTAAGTGACTTTAAGTGATGATTTTTCGGGGTATGCGTTGAGTGTTAGTGTGTCTCGCAGGCCTGATTTTTTATTGTTGGGTGTTAAGGTATCTGATCATGTACTGTATTTACATACATGCGACCGGGGTGTTGTTTACTCAACTGCCAACGGGAAGGCCTTTATTTGTAGAAAGAGAATTTTGGCATATTATTAAAACAACATTACCAGTATATTGTAAGCTAGTTGAACATAAGTGTTTCGACCCTTAATAGCTTGTCTTTATCTGAAGGGAAGGGGGGCTCTCCGGCCAGTTTGAAACAAAAAAAGAAAGAGACCGTTATGGAGGATTGAAGCGAAACCTTTAGCCATAAACCGTAAACACAGACGCACAGAACATGGCGGAGCGCTGTCTGTCTACTGGAATTCCGCCCTCTCCTCTTAAGAAATCATCTGAAAGATCCTCTTTAATGCTGCACAAGGAACGCATTTACAACATGCGGTTCGACTCCTCGCTTTAGCTCATCTGAGAGATGGTTTCGGTGCTGCTGTTTTAGTTTGCAACAGAATTCAAATAGGCAGAGCTGATAACTATAATTTGAACGTGGACACCTTTTTTAATGAGCTGAGATAAATGCACATTTTTTTCCGATGGAAAAAGGGAGACCTTTAACTGTCTTTAGTGGATGCACAATAACATAAATTGAGTTCTGTAGCCACCCATCTAATAATAATATAATAATAAATAACATATTGTATATGTTGCATGTCCTCCATCTAGGTATACAAGATGGAGGACATACAACATATACAATAAATTGCGTATTCATCAAGTCTTATAAAAGTTCCAGGACTGGTCTCACAAAGGATATACAGGTATTTCAAACCCAAACTACAAACTATGAGTATTTAATGTGTCTGTACAGTGTACACAATGTACCTATATTGCGGTAGATTGAGTACAAGAATATAGCACCCATGTTTCGACAGCGCCTGTTTGCGTGGGTGTGACTGTTCTACGGGTTGACCTCCTGAACAAGACCCGAGCGGGAACAGGACAAATTACAAATTACTTCCCTAATTAGGCCTGACCCCAAATTTCCTTTTATGAATATTCATCATGCCCGGCCCGCTCGGCGCGCCAAAGAAATGAATTTGCCCTCTCCTCCGAGCGGACTGAGAAAAAGGAATGATTAATGGGATTCTGCGTGGTATGAATCCATCATTCTTCAGATGGAGGCTGGCCTGGTAATAAGGATCCAATTAGAGGCACAGTGGGTGGGACACAGCAGGAGATACTACAAGACCGGCGTTATAACACCTACACCCCCCCCCCCCACACACAGTCACATTAGGTAATTTTGATGCTCTATCAAAAAATGTCATTAAGGATGAAATTGAGAGTTTGAATGTAGACACACTCCCAGTCGAGCAAACAGTCTCTGCTCTTTTACAAATCCTTTTTTGGGCTCTTTTTGGGTGGCGCTGAGCTGCTGCACCTCCTTGTTTTTCTTTCAGCTTTTTCACTTAGTTGGCTCAATCTGATGAGTTAATTTTTCGGTATTGTGCAGTGGTTCTCAACTGTTGTCACCTTGGGACCTGCATTTTCCTATTATCGCCAAGTCGCAACCCACTTTTACAGAATTGAAGCACAATAAAGAACATTAACTGTTCAAAAATAGCCTTTGAAAATATTTGTATGTGATATTTTTAAACATTACACATGATTATACGCTCAAAGTGAAAAAAGGAAAATTAGCTATCAAAATTGCACAAAATAAGGCCACAAAATGTCATACATTTAGGCATGGATCTCCTCCTTTTAGGAAAGTCAAAATAATGTTATTTTCTAGTTACAATCGGAATATTTCACTGGACAGGAGGTCCTCAGCGTTTTGCTTTTATACGGAATTTTTATACGGAATCGGCTCTGTGCTGTAGTCTATCACTAATCTGCACTTGTCTAACACAGTAGTAAAGTCATAATGACATTAGCATTTTGTATGAAAAATACTTGATTAATACAAACGTATCCAAGGAAAAACAGTAAGTACAGCATTAACTGAGGATGCGTTCTTGTGCCATGTCGTCTTACGCAGCAAACTAGTTCATTGCGTGCCATTCGTAACTTCGAAACGTCGTATGTCGGTACCGTTGAGGACCTCCTGTATTTTTATTTTTATTTTTTACTGCGTCTTCGCGGCCCACCCATTATGTTTTGGGTCCCAACCCACCAGTTGCGAATCACTGATCTCGTGTTTGTGTTATCATGGCTATGCTAGCTTCTCAGGTACTGAACGACTTGAAGCAAAATGGGGTGCAATACTCGTCTGCAGCCAACAGAGGGAGTGGTCCATCCAATCAGAACTAGTTTGCTGATTAAAGAAGTAGAGGAGAGGTATCGGTATTCAAAATGATCATTTTATAATAGTAATATATTTTAATATTAATAGCAGTAATGACACAATGATGTTTTTTTTGGGGGGATAAAAACACGGCCATGGCTAAAAGAACATGTTGGTAAAAATACTGCAATATGCCCATCGATCTAAATTTGGTTTGGTGGCTAAAGAAGCGGGAGAGGTTGAAATTACACATGGTCAAATGGACACTCTTCTATTGTTCTATTCCTTAACGTTCTGTTCAAGATATCATAAAAGTCAATAACATAGGAAATATTCAGCATGTGTCATCAATTACATTTCCATATACAGTATCTGATCAGATAGAGTATATTGAGTCAAGTTCAAACTCTTACTCCAGTCAAATTGGCTCACTCAGGTTTGTGACTGTAATGTCTTGCTGAGGCCGCCTTGTCGATAAAGAGGTCCGTGTCTCACCCGTGGCCAAAAGTAAATCTCACTTCCTGCGGTGTCTTTCATATTCCTACATCGATTTCCTCGCATCATTTAAAGAGTCGTCGCTCTGTTGCTCTCCCGCATCAACTAAAACCTTTTAGATGAATTACATCTCCTTCAGCTTTATCTGCAGCACAGTGGCTCCCTCCGCTTGCCTTTCTGACTGCATTTAATCCACATCGCATCTTCATTCAGAACAAATAGCCTCGGCGTGATACGTCGGTGGGCGCAGATGCTGAAGAGGTTTGCGGGTAGAAAGCAGAGAGAAGTGGAGCTGTGCCAGCCAGCACTCTGATCACATCCTGGATAAGACTTTCAGCTAATTAGTCACCGCTTATGTGAATGGAGACAAAGACAATGAAGCTGCCTGCCTGCTAGCTCAATAGCCAGAAAGGCTGTTGAAAGAGAGACAGATTAACATTTGTTCTTTTACATGCCTCCCTCTCGCACTCACACAATAACTTTGCTTATACTAATTAACAATTAGCAAAGACTAGTTGGCTAATTGTGTTATTGCTCCTAATCAAGGGGCTAATTACCACAATGTCAATTTAGATTTAATTACTCAGCGCTTTGTTAATTCCCACTGAGCATACGTTAACCCTCCCTCCCTCCCTTTGCATTGCTCTCCTTCTTCCTCTTATTTGGTGTTGAACCTGCTCCCAGGTCCTGTGTTGGCGC
The DNA here is from genome assembly GCF_024500275.1 of Phycodurus eques. NCBI lineage: Eukaryota > Metazoa > Chordata > Actinopteri > Syngnathiformes > Syngnathidae > Phycodurus > Phycodurus eques. The sequence continues at coordinate 13,701,363 of NC_084534.1, forward strand.
TGGGGGGTAAATACTCAGATAAATGAGGGAATGTATTTGAGCAAGGGGGCCAAGAGGCAGAGGCATTAATGAACCCATTTTAGCACCGGGCGGGCCTCCAATTAGTCGCTTCTCTGCTGCCAACACCGGAGACAGGAGACAACCTGCGAGATTGACTCAGGCCTGCCCGCTACCATGACCATCACCTCCATCGTTCCCACAACCGTGACCGGCACGACCACCATTGCCACCACAACCACAATTACATCACTACTACCAATAACAGCAATATCGCCACTACCATCATTACCAGCATCTCCACCACTTCCACCACGACTACCAACATTAATAGCGTGACAACATTAATAGTCTACCATTACCACAATTGTACCTCAATTATCACCGCTATCACCTATTGCCACCAGAAGTGGGTAATAACGAGCTACTTTTACTCAGTTACATTTAAAGTAAATCCTTTTTTTGGATGAATTGTACAGAGTAGATTTAATGCAACATACTTTTTACTTTTACCCAAAGATTTTGGTTTCGAATAAATGTTACTTTTACTCCGGTACATTGAGCGAGAGTCTTCTCGCTGCTTGTATTTTTTATCAACAGGCATTTATTATTGCTTGTGCGATTTATATTCGTTTGTTAGAAAGACGTGTCACATGACTCTGTTTCACCAATCTAATGTAACCGCTAGTCATGTTTGACTCCGCTTCACCAATCCAACAGAGGTAAGCAGTCACATGACTGTACACAGTCCCCGCGCCTTGGCCCATCACATGAGCAACATTTTTAAAGTGATTCAATTACGTGAAACATGGTAGGAGTCTCGATTCACCTTACAGATAGACTCAGGTACAAAAAATGGACGGCTGGTGTATGAAAAAGAGCGGCTATTTCACGCGCTGTCGTTTGTGTCTGCCTTAAAATGTCGGCATTTCTGCCTTCAACCACTCCACTTGGAAATTAAGAAACATACGAGAGGCTGTCTCGCTCTGTGTTTGCAAAATGTAATCCCCGTCCCCGCCTGTGTGGCGTTTGCCTGTTCTCCCCGTGCCTGCGTGGGTTTTCTCCGGCCACTCCGGTTTCCTCCCACATCCCCCAAAACATGCGTGGTAGGTTAATTGAAGACTCTAAATTGCCCGTAGGTGTGAATGTGAGGCAAATGGTTGCGATTGGCTGGCGACCAGTTCAGGGTGTACCCCGCCTCTCACCCGAAGATAGCTGGGACAGGCTCCAGCACGCTCGTGACCCTAGTGAGGATAAGCGGTACAGAAAATGGATGGATATTAATATCTATATTTAATTCATAATAAAGTGAATGTTCTGACTGTACAATCATCAGCACCTTTTAAATCACCTCTAATGCAATTGTTTTTTTTCTACATGGCAATCATTATAACAGCACCACTGATTGGTCGTGATGTCACTCGGAGTGCAAAAGCTTCTTATTGCATCAAAGTAGATACAGATGAATCATAGAAGTATATACATGTATGTAATATTTAAAAAAATTGTATTGTATGTTAGATGTCATATAAAATCATAACATAATATTTATAAAGCATATCAGGAGGAATTAACGTGACACACACAGAAGTAGTGTAATGCTGGAATGATTATGCAGTTTGGAGACAGTAATATTGTAATATTACTAATAACTTTGACAGTGAAAACAGTAAGTAATATATAGCATTAATTTTTGAAGTTTGTTTAAGTCCCAAGCAACCCTGATTCTCATAGAAATTGTTTGACAAAAACGGTCGACTTTGACTCCCATCTGACTTTAGACGAGAGGTGGATTACTCCCTGGATTGGTTGCCAGCCAATTACACAAACAACCATTCAAACTGACATTGACACCCGTGAACCATTTTGGGTCTACAATTAACCTAACATGCATGTTTTTGGAACGTGAGTTGAAGTTGAACAAAAGCCCACACTTGGAGAGAGTGCGGAGAAAAGTATTTACATTTCCCACACAAGAAGGCTGCAACTATCTAATATGTAGTAATCACAGACACAAAACCTAATGTATCAAATGAATTTGTTTATTTAAGAGACTATTCTTTGTTATGGATGTCAACTATACCGTGGTCCTCTACCTCTTCATTTGTTACAAAAATGACACATATGTACAACCCTACAGAATTAACTATCTTTGAACAAGTAACAGTTAAATGTAGGTTAAATATAGAGTTCATAGGTTACACTATTTTGCCAGAACAAGACTTCATAGTTAGGGGGATAGGAAATATTACCGGTGCTACCAGAGCTACAAATTCATTAGTTTTATGCAAATTATTGCTATCTCTTTAATCTTACTCATGCATCATGTCGGGTTTGTTAACATAATGAAGTCAATTGATAATTTTTTCAATCGGTATTTTTTTTCCCAGAATTTTGTCTTTCTCACAACCAGGAATATTTTAGATGTCATTTAACTGCTTTTGTCATGCCTATAGCGAAAGAATGATGCATCATGGAGGTGTACTATAATGCCTTTCCCAATAAGCGCAACATGTGTTCTTTCAAGGCCCTCCATTTATCTCCTCCTCCAGTGCACTGTGATCACGAATGTCGCCTTGAACAGTTTTGTCTGTCCATATGAGCATCTTTTATGAATTCATTAATTGACTTGGAATGCGAGCCACAGGCTCAGCCACGGTTTGGTGCTGTTGTCTCACAATTACTCATTACCTGGAGCAGCAGTGAAGATGTATCACGTCCACAAACATACGTGGATATCTTAAAAAGAGCAAGTACTTTCACTCTTTCATTCTAACTGCCTGGCACCTCATACTCCTGCCAAAATACCACAAGACAGGGTATAATATATATAATTATCCCCACTTACATTAGCCATTATGCCAGTGGAGCATTGCCTGCAGAATGACACACGACCTGTCAAGACTTCATTCATGCCATTAATAAGCGCCATTAGTGTCTGCTTTGAATACCTCTCTTGCTCACTGCAGTCATTTCAACATGTCGTAGATTTTAATTTGAGGGTAAAAATAGCTGTGACGATATTATGCACTCTCCCAGACAGTCTTTGTGGTCTTCTGATGGCGAGGAAGTTCACAGTGTGACCTTGGATTTTCTCTTTATTGGAATTAGAACCATTACTGCTCTTTAGTGCTGTGGGCCAGCGACGAGCGCTCACATGGTGGTGCACCTTCGCTTTGTGTTGTCCATCAACAGCCTTCAAATTTTAAGTTTTAAACCATTAATTTGTCACAGATGACATTGATGTAACCGCCAGCATCTTACGTAAAGTGGGTTAACGCGTCTTTAATTGTTGCTGAAACACAATATATGGTCACACTCCAAGCCCCTGGAATTATCTTTTTTTTTTGTGGCCATTTTGACTAATGTTTTCAAATTTGGTTGTTAATTTTCTTACCCAAGTCGACATTCTGTGAGCTGTGGAGGCTGTCACGTAAAATTTTATGTAGATACTTTATTGATCGGCAACACAATTCTGGACTCAGAATCTAACTATGGGGTTCTGTACTTGACCCAGACATGTTTTTTTTCAATCTGAACTTTGAACTCCCGAGGGCCAACTCTCTCCAACAGGTTGTCAAACTCCTCCTTGCTCAGCCTGAAAAACACCTCCAAGAGGCCTTCGTGGAGCTGTAGCTCATGGACGAACCTAAACTCCCCCAGATCCTACCGTGCCTTTAGAATCCAATGAAGCGATTCCCTTTTTTTTTTTTTTTACCTGCTGCATATCTCTCCCTGCTACTCATTATAAGCAAAGCTAGAGCTGCAGCCTATTTTATGTCCAACCCACAGGGAAAAGACAACAGGCTACTTCCTGTTCATCCGCTTAGCAACCAGCACCAAATATGGGAAAGATTGCTCTGTGCCGTCCTGTGCCCTATCCTGCGGTGGGCAACATGAAAAAAAGTACAGCGTGTAAACGCCTGAACGGTATCAAATCACAGATCAGTAGAAGAATGCGTGCTGACGCCGCATGTTACTGCCCCATGTAGGACATATTTGTTTGGCCTTGATGGAGGTGTTCTTCCTCATTAAAAAAAAAAAAACATTTCTGATTGTTGTTTTCAATCTTTGAAACCCAGTCTGGCTTTGCTGACATCGACATATGTGTGGGCTGTTTTATACAGGCCAATCTGCAGCAGTACTTCCTCTTTCATTCTTTTCCCGTTGCCTCCTTTCCCCAGCAGGTTCTGTGTTGATGTGCAACATTGCGTGTCTGTCTTTCAGTGTGTCACCCTGTTTGTGAGTGTGCAGCACTCAACCTCAGGAGGAGGCACAGGGGAATCTCCCACAGGTAAGAAGACGTGATGACTGTGTGTGTATGTGCGTATGGCAGAGACACTGTCCCACAGGTACAACTTTGTGTGTGTGGGTTAGTGTCCCACAGGTACTGCGAGTGTTGGAGCCTCTTGACAGGCTGTGTCTTTGATCACTTGGTGAGTCAGTGGTTGTTTGCCTCGCTGTAGGGGCTAATTAACCAATGAAAGGACTTAATCACTAGAGCCTGCTGTCAATGCTGTACCTTGCTTTGCTCTTAGGAATCTTTCAACAAGGAGGTGGAAGGGTGGATTTTTGTTTTTAGTTTTATGAAGAGGAGGGAACTAAGAGGTTTTTTTTAAATAATATTTGCTCTGCAAAATAGTGTACTCTAATAGTATTCTTAAAAAATTATAAAAGCGATTAATCGGCCATGTGGTCCACAATTAGTTGAATGTACTAAGCAATCTGTATTCCATCACACAGCTGCTTAACTCGATCACCAGCCAGTACTTCGGTGCATCTGGTTGCTGTGGATTCTGAGAGGGGGATTTGCTTAATTGTAGCTGTCCTTTCCTTTTTTGCATTCAAACACTGAGTCCATCACTTCAGTCATTCTTGTAAAATGAGAAGATCCACTCTTAGGCTACCTTCACACTGCGGGGCACGATACCCAATTCGACTTACAATATGGCTGGAATGAGTCTGTTACGTAACATGCATGCACACCAAAACCAGACCTGCGCACAAACACAAGGCGCCGTGTGTTTCTGGGGAATAAAATGGTTGTCTCATGACACATTTGTGGCAACAAAAAGTAGTTTGTCCTTGAACTGCACATGGGTCTTTCAGTCCATTCTTCTTTGAATTGCTGATTGTCACTGTCCACTTTTCTCTTAGCAGCAAAATTGGAACATGCCGTTTTTGGGCAATCTAGACTCCAAAAGCTGGCAAAGTGTCAGTCAAATTAAAAAATTGTACTCGCAGCAGTGAACTCAGTGACCCAGTAAGAGGCTGTCAGTGCATTGTTGGCATGAAAACAAGTCCCGGTACAAACATGCTGACTCAACTAAGACATAGCGAAGGAAAACATTTTTCAAATTGGGCACGCCTCCCACGCGATGCCCGAATCATTCGCTGCCAGCCTCACATACGCAATTAATTGATTTGTCCACGGCACGCTGAGCTGTGCGAACTACTACTACTATTCTGAGAACGTCCGGTCTCGTCTGATCTCAGAAAAGGCCATAACAGTACGGGGGCAACAAATATGCAGGCGGCGGAACGGATGTGACCTTTACATCTACAACTCATGATGTATACTCCCACTTGGTCACTACAGTTGACTATCTAAATGTAATTACTCTTTAACTTGTACAATTCCAAATTCAACCAAAATGTCCTGGAAAAACATGACTCCAAAGTCAAACCTCAGAGTTTGAACTGCTGTTCGCATAATGCCTCTGCTGGCCACTTTTAATATTACAGTTGATTCACTGTATATTACAGCACAGCAGCATCGCAGCGGACCCTGCGATGTGACCATTGCGCACGTTCATCGTGATGATGATGCTTAAACAATATATCGTGCAGCCCGAAATGACAGAGCTGCCATCGACCATCGAGATTGGTGAAGGCGGCCAGTGCATGAATGCCTAGGTTACATATGGGGGGGAGAGTCATTCCAAGACAACTAAACAGTACATAATGTTGAAAGCAGGGGTCACCGACAGACCACATGAGTAGCCTGTGGGCCTGTTCTAAAAATAGCTCACCAGTGATGAGATATTGTGATTTCCTAGGAATTTTGTTTAAGAGATCTTTTAAAGAGGCATTTAAGGAGCATATATGAATGGATGTTTTATGTCTTTATATTTGATGGTTTATGGTTTTTAAATAGTTTTTGGTCTCTTGGAAAAGCAATTTTGTCCCTCTGTATGTTCACCGGCGGCACGGTGGACGACTGCCTCACAGTTCTGAGGAGCGGGGTTCAAATCCCGGCCCCGCCCGTGTGGAGTTTGCAAGTTCTCCCCGTGCCTGCGTGGGTTTTCTCCGGGCACTCCGGTTTCCTCCCACATCCCCAAAACATGCATGGTCGGTTGTTTGAAGACTCTAAATTGCCATTAAGTGTGAATGTGTGCACGAATGGTTGTTTGTTGATATGTGCCCTGCGATTGGCTGGCGACCCATTCAGGGTGTACCCCGCCTCTTGCCTGAAGATAGCTGGGATAGGCCCGCGACCCTTGTGGGGTTAAAGCGGTACAGAAAATGGATGGATGGATTTTCCACATACAGTATATTGAAGAAAGACAATAAAATGCTACCATAACACACTTGCAGAGATTTATAGAAATAAAGTGTTCCATATTGATGTTTAGGGTTAGTTATTTCAGAATTGTAATTTCAGAGGTGTGTGTCAAACTGGTAGCCCTTTGCATTCAGTACCCAGGAAGTAACTGCAAAAAGGTTGGTGACCCCAGGTTTAAAGAAAGAGAGTGAATTGTATGCCGAGATTAAGAGCAGAGCAAAAAGTGAAGCAGGGAGGTCCACAGACAGAGTGGAGAACTACTAGTTGGTGTGGTAGAAGGATGAGATATTAGTTGGAGGCTAAATAGCTTCCACTTGGCCCTCTCATTGTCTCCTTCAGCTCTCCTCTGACTCCATGTGAATGACAGCGATGGTAAGTGGCGTTTGACACCAAAGACGGAGGTGACTATGTGAAGGTAGCTATGTGTGTGTCAGGACAGCAGTTGTGTAATGAATTAGAGACGTAGGTCCGATTAAAATGACTGGTAATTTCTCCTGGGAGATGAGGGCCTGGAGCTGCATGAATCAAATGAGTGGCGGGGATGACTCACCGGCAGCAGCAGCAGCAGCAGCAGCAGCAACGCACTTCAGACTGAAGGGACGAAGACAGTGACAAGAGTAGAAACACGAGATGGATGCAGGACGTGTGACAGCCGAGAAAGAAAGAAAAAGGAGCCTTATTAGCGTTCACGACCAAATGGAGGAAGGAGAGACGTGACAAGACGAAGGTGTGCGGGGTAAGAAAGGTGGGAAAAGTCTCAAGCCTCACTAGTTTCAATCTCTTCTCACCTTTCCCACCTTTAGCTGTGGCCTCATTGCATTACCTCCTGCAGCTAGTCAAATTAAATAGGCCATATAGAAGACATATAGAATGTGTGCGTGTGTGTGCGCGCTTATGACAAGAGTGTCCGTGGTCACATTAATGCAATTTCTTTTTCGATCCCTCCGTTCGCTCTGCCCAGCTCTGGATAATGAGCTAGCGCACACCCTCCGCCCCTCACCCTTCCCCCTCCCCACTGGGCCTACCTGCTATGCACAAAAGGCTCTCAGCGCTATTTTTGGAGCCCCTCTTCTCATCTATCTGCCTGATTTGGTGATGATAATAATCATTGTGGCTCGTGGTGCCATATTCAAATGAACTGCCATTCCTCCGCCGCTATCGGCGCCCAGCATCACGTCAACCCGCCCCTGCTGCCCCCCGCCCCCGATCTCCCTCCCCTCTCCTGGAAGCAATACAAAGTCCATTGAAGCAGCACCACCTGATATGTTTCCTTGTTGAGCGTATTTAAATCAGCCGTTTGAAAACTAACCTTGTTTGCATTGTAATGTGGCGTGGAGCGAGAGTGCAATTGACAACACCCCCATACAGGCTTTCTGTGAATATGAAATAGTTGTTCACACACGAGTGCAACATGATAGCTTGCACGAGGGGTTCTGAATGGGGTCTAACTAAATCAACTGGATTTGAAGAGGGGATGTTAGGCAGATTGCGCCACTCACCAGGTGTTGCCTCTGACAAAGTGCACACGTGCAGTGATTATTATTCTACATGAGCGGATGCAAGAATCTTAACATATGCAGTGGGACCTCCAAAGTCAAACGTGATGCTCGTTGACTTCAAAGTATACTGCAAAACAAAGAATATTTGTCTTCTTTTTAGTGAAAACTAATCGGATTACAGTGGACATTGACAGTGGAATAATTATTATTACTTAAATCTCCACTGGCAATGTTTTTCTACTTATTTCACGTAATAATTAGCTGGGAAACAAGGGAAAATAGTCTAAAAACAAGTTGCTCTTCATGTGCTCAGTCTTAATTGAAGTGTAATCAGATTTGTTTTGACTTGAAATATGACAAATAGTCTTGGAAAGATTTTGAGTTTTTGCTGTGCAGCTGAATTGAGCATCAGTAATGAAATGTAATTTAAATTTGAAAGAGAAAGCGATACCTTAAACAGATCACCAGTTCTTATGATAAAGATTACAACCGGGCAAATTTGCTGACAGAACTCCCCCCCAACACACCCCACCCCCATTGGACTGGGGGGGCATCTAGGGTCCAGGGGGTGAATTTGCACAGGGCCGCATTTAGGCCAGCATCGCCATTGCTTGCGCGTGTCGGTGGAGATATTGTTGTGTTTGCGGTATGCTGTGTTGGTCATCGTGGGTACAACAGACACAATATGTCTGAGCACACACTTTCTGTTTTTTCCTTGTCAAGTGTGCGGTCACTAACATTTAAAAACAATTATTAAGATGTTAAAAATGGTGCGTGAGTACCCCTCTTAGCATTTTAGCATATGTAGGGTAAAATTGTGATCTTTGCTTCTTTGCCACTCGTTGAATTTATTCTTTGGATGCTCACTGAGCTAAAGTTTAATTTGATTTGACGTCACGCATGATGATGGCTTGAATTTCAAGTTTTGTTGGACATTAGCTGTTCCACTGTACCTGTATATGAATTATTTTCTGACTTGATGAAGAGATAAGGGTGGGATCTGTACAAAAAAAGTGAAAGTGTCACTTTGACAGTCTCACTCTTTTTGACTTTTCATCATTTAAAAACACCAAGGGGGTTCCTGTCACCGTCACTGACATTGAATGTTTTTCCCAAGAACGTGAGGGAAGACTTTTTTTTTCAGTTTTCTTCTCATATTGCATCAGTTGAAAGTTAAGATTCTTGGATAAAAAGATGAGTAAATTCCCCTTTTTGGTGACAGGTGTGTGTATGCCAGTGTGTGTTCTTATGTGTGTGCATGCGCGTGTGCTTAGCAGCTGCTCTGGGTAATCTGGGTTGGTTGTCGCTAATGGCTGACTTGTTTTCTGGTCCAGCTGAGCTCTTAATTACATGTTTGAGCTCATTCTGGCCTAATTGAAGTGGTAAAACGCAGGGCAGAGAGAGAGAGCGAGAGAGAGAGAATGCATGAGAGCAATCAGTGAAGAAAGTGAGAGGGACTTGCAGCAATCTTGCTCTTAAGGTCCCTCGGTGTGTCCCCGGTTGGCCCCCGGCTGTTGAGCAGGGGCCACAATCACCAGGCTTAGTCTTCAATAACACACTATCATTTCACCTCCAGTTATAGCCATCAAGGTGGCAGTGTGTGTTGCATTTGAGGAACTGCGGGGTTGTCGATAAGAAAGTTAAACACCAAAACAAAATTATTATGAACTATTATTACAAGAGCCTGAGGACGAAAGACCGAGTTTGCAAGACACAAGAGAGAGGAGACAATGTTTTTGTTGTTCCATATTTTTTTTCATCACTGTACTGTATGATGAGTATACTTTTGGGTGAATTAACAATAAAGATCAATAGATAGCTCCTGATCCTTTCTTCTGTGATTTTCTGGCCCGCAGTAATGAGATAAATATTTATGAAGCCTGAAAGTCCCCTGTCTCTCCTGCTTGTGTCAAATGCTCAGCATGATCAAAGCCTCAGCTCAAAAAACACACTGAAAGCATTCAGGCTCTGCTGGCATTGTTTTGCCACTGTCCCACAGCTCCAAAAGTGAGCATCACTCCCCCTCAAACATCAACCCCCTCCACTCAGACCATGCATGAGGGAAAAAAAAAATCTGCATTGGTTTGGGACCAGCGCACTGTCGCTTTAAGATAAAATATTCTATCTTCTACATCATAATTATCTCCTTAAGGTAGAAATATTAGCATATCTACTAATCTTATTATCTGAGAAATTGTCTCATTAAGTCAGCAGCCTCCCCTTGCGCCCACCTTGTTCTCCATTGTCCACACTCCATCAGGGAGGGAGGCAGCTGAGGGGCATGGTGACTGACAGGAGGTGCAAGTGTGGTCGGAGCGCTCCTCTGTGCGGGCTGGCCCGGGCCAGGACGGGTCTGATGTGACGAGGTCCTCCGTGGTCTCCAGCGGGTGGTTCCTACAGTTGTATGTTTCCCCGGAGATCAGGTCAGTCCTGGTGTGTGGCAACATTTAGGTGGCCATTTACGGTATGTTTACACCCAAATAGGTCCCACTGGGTTGCCATTTGTAAAATGTTGTAAGCTATTTTATTGATGTCTTTCGAATTAGTTTACCGTAAAACCTCGTAACTCAAACATCGTGTCAGTTGTACTATTCAGAGCTTGAACAAAAAGTTGTACCTCAAAAAGGTTTTTGAAAGATTTTGCATACAATGTTGCGAAAAAAAACTGTGCACAAATCGGTGGTGACCTGAATTGACATTTCGACATGACCCTGTCCCAGCTTTTTTGGAACGTGTCGCAGCCATAAAATTCGACGTTAATGATTATTTGCTAAAAACAATCATGTTTATCAGTTTGAACATTAAATATCTTGTCTTTGTAGTGTATTCAATTAAATATAGGTTGAACATGATTTGCAAATCATTGTATTCTGTTCTTATTTATGTTTAACACAACGTCCCAACTTCATTGGAATTGGGGATGTACAAGGAGTACTGATTCGATTCTGATTCGGAAGTACTTCGTTACTGTCAATATGAATAGCCAATCGGGATACAGAGGGCAAGTCCGAGCGCTACTGTGAACACAGACCTACCTGCCAAAAAGACTGAAAACGCTGCACTGTAATTGACATGCCAGTTCCAATATTTTGGGACGTCACTTTAAAAAGAAACAGTTCGAGTATCAACTACTTGTCCCTCCCGAGACTAATCCAAAGCTGCCTTGAGTTGTAAGTTGACTTGCATATGAAAGTACTCTAATGCAGGGCTGTAACAATACACAAACGTTAAGATTTGATTCGGATCTCAATTTCTGACCCACAGTTTCAACACGCAATTTGATTTTCTATAAGTATGGATGGTGCATTAACATGTTGATGTGACTTGGGGAACTTTTTTGAAGCAAATCGTCTGGATGTGTTTCGACTTTCCATCTCTGTTCTTAACCAGGTAGATGAAATGCTCCCATACTGCTGACCAAAACAAACTCGGAGGGTCTGCAATTTTAGGATGATTAGTCATACAAGCCAGGTTTCTTTCTCTTCTCCAGTCCACTCTCCTCCTGTAGTTGGACAGAACTAGCAGTTTTGCTCTTTCTGGAATGACTGTCACCAGAAAAAGTAGTCACATAACACACAGTTATAGGAGGAGTGTGGAAGAAATTTTTCTACAACTTACAACTTAGGTTTATATATATATATATATATATATATATATAAACCTAAGTTGTAGATATATATATATATATATATATATATATATATATATATATATATATATATATATATATATATACACTGAAACGGCACGGTGGACGACTGGTTAGAGCGTCTGCCTCACAGTTCTGAGGACCGGGGTTCAATTCCCAGCCCCGCCTGTGTGGAGTTTGCATGTTCTACCCGTGCCTGTGTGGGTTTTCTCCTGGCACTCCGGTTTCCTCCCACATCCCAAAAACATGCGTGGTAGGTTGATTGAAGACTCTAAATTGCCCGTGGGTGTGAATGCGAGTGCGAATGGTTGTTTGTTTGTGTGTGCCCTGCGATTGGCTGGCAACCAGTTCAGGGTGTACCCCGCCTCCTGCCCGATGATAGCTGGGATAGACTCCAGCACGCCCGCGACCCTATTGAGGAGAATCGGCTCAGAAAATGGATGGATGAATGGAACTCATTTTCAGTAACTTTAAAAACCGGTATCCCCTTTAGAGACAGTGAACGGCTTGCAGGCAGATAAAAGTTGGTGGAAGAACTTTGCAGAGTTGTGCTCATTGTACGCCTGTTTGCCTCTTCCTGGGGATGTGGGCTGAACTCTGGACAGACACACTGTCCTCAGCCCAAGTGATGCTCTTAAATGGCAAAGCATACATTTGCTTAGTAATCAGTAAGACCGGCTTTCCAAATTACATCTCCTGCGCCATTAGATATTAATGAGATGCTGGAGAATAGCCTCAGTTTCTAATCTGCAGAACTTAATCCCTGGAATGAAACCTGACACCAAAGGAGGCTAATGAAATCATCTTTTTAATCCGGGGAAATGTCCCTGGTAAGCCCAGAGCTTTAAAGCGCCGCGGGACACGGAGGTGGGCAACACGGGCCTGGAGAAATTCTGGGAGCGGGAAGAGAGGCACAAACACAAAGACTGTGTGTCTGAAAAGGGAGCTGGAGGAGCTGGAAATTGCACTAGTATATTGTCGGCACGCTCTATGATTAAAGATGAATTTGACCAATCTTTTTGACATTTCTCCAGTAAGATGAATCCACACTCTGCTCACTCTTCCGTCACCCTATGTGGCATTGACTTGTTAATTAGAACGATGGCTAGGCCAAATGAATTTAGACCTTCTTTGTGAAATTGTGCTGCACACACCAAGCTGAGGGCGTTTAATTCTCTTCTCATCAACGTGATGGAAAAAGCACCTCACTGCATTCAGCTCTGGCCCTCATTAAAAGCAAGCCTACAAAGGTGCTGGGCACAATGGACAATTATATATCTTCTTTTTTTTGCCTTTCCTTTCTCTCCCATTTTTCTTTATGAAGGCAAGATTATGCATGTGCATCAATCGGTAACCAAATTCTGTGCCACTTACACTTCAGCAACCACTTGCACATTTAATACGATTGAATTTAATAAAAGAGAAATGCCATTACAGCGATAATAATACTTACTTTTCTCATACTGTATATAAAAAAAACCTCTTTCTACTATTAATATGATATATATAAGATACATAATCCAAATATTAGAAACACACCTCAGTATGATGCAGTGCCGTAATTAGCATTGTTTGATTGTTTAGGTGTACAGTACATAATTAAGTGTGTCAAAATGGCCCATCGCTATACACACATTGTTTCAAAGTGCTTAAATACTTCTGAGGCCACTGTGTATTAATAGGCAATGTGTAAGACACGAGGGTCAAGCCGCGATATGCTTAACAGGCAATTTACAAAGGTCAGGTGAGCGGGATCAAACGGGCGGGAAGATCACGCCTTACACTTCTAAATGAGAAACAATCATCCCTGCAAAGGTCACGGAGACACAACCACGGATTAGAATAATAGAGTGGGCCCAGCTCCTATCTGCAATGTCCTTTTCACCACAGGGGGCACCATGGGAGCAGAGCGAGACCCCCCCCTACCTTTACAGGTTTAAGTCCAGTTCTTCACCCTCTTTATACTTTTAAATTACTTTTTGAGCTTTTTGTTGAGAATCAGACAAAGAAACCATATATGGTAACTAAAATGAATTGACTTCAAAACACACAAATAAGCGATAGGGCCATGTATTTCTTTCCCTTTTAAATGAGTCCAGGAAAATCTGCATAATAACGACAATGACGCATTAATTATCATTATAAAATGTAAGGAAAAATTGTGGAAAAACGTACAAAACAATACAGAGTTATAGTGCTAATACCTTTCTTTTTTTCATTTTGCATAATCTTGATGACAACTCTGAAGTACAGTATATGCAACCACGAGAGCGCAAACGAATATAAAATATTGTGCATGTGTTGGATTACCATATCGTATGTATTTTTACTTTAATTATTCTATACAAAATACATTATATTATTGCAGGCTTGTGACATTTAAAAGGAAAGAAAGTGAACTATTAGAAAATACCTGCAAGGTTTCTGCGGGAAGACGAGAAGAGGCTTTGCAAAAAGCATCAACAGGGGGCAGTATTGGGTCACGCTAAACAGATTCTGTCCACCACTGTGCTTCTCTGTCGGGCCACAGTCCAGTGTTGCTCCCTCTCAGGATTAATTACTCTTTTTCAATTAATGGTCTAACAAGAGCTAGTGGTGAATGAGTCTGATGAAGTAGTTAGGGAGAGAATAACACACACACACACACACACACAGGCACGCACACATGCACGATGCACCGAGAGTGACAGATGAGTTCTAAAAGCTTGTGGGGACAAAAGTGCACTCAGGGACGGACACTGGCATAACAGTAAACTGAAAAACAAAATGTGGAGAGTGATTAGGGAATTAAGAACACACCACTAGCATGTTGTGACGAGGTCCCCGTGACACACGCCCACACATCTGCAAACTGGGTTTCCATGGTAATGAGCTCAACTGTTGCAAGGGGGACCTTCCACACACATGCAGTCCATACAGCACGCATTAGGGGAGCTGTCAAGTATAAATTAGTGCAGCTGATGTGTCACAAGATGCCCCCGAAGGTCATTAATTGGTCAGCGATTGGAGGTTGGCATGTCATTTATATAAGAAGATAATTTGCCGCGTTTACTGTCTCCTCAAAAGCACTCCTGTTTCTTTTCCATCAAGGCATCCTTTTGAGAACACTTAAAAACAATGTCAGATACAGAGCCCCAAATACTCATAACTCGCCTTCATTTTGAATGAGCGAACACATTGAACATGCTTTATTCTCTCAAGTACGGCACAGTCTTATTATCATTCTTGAGTAAGTCCCGGTTTGAACAGATGAAAATGAACATCAATGGAGATCTGATGAGTCTTAAAGGCGGCCATTGTTGCTGAACCAGAACCAGATTGAAGGTCAAGGAATAAAATGGAAACTCTCTGACTTTTTGATGACATCCTTTTCAGCATGTGGAGACTCGCTGTTCTTGGAGTACAAAGGAGAAGACGTGTGTGTCTTTGTGTGCGTGTGCGTTTGTGAAAAAGTACAGTATCCTGTATTTATAAAATGAAATCTAAAATGCTCAACGTGACTCTTGCTAATCAGAGCAAAGCGTTACATCACATTTTACACTTTAAAAGATAATAAGAATCACTAATGTCTGCTCAGTGTATGCATTTGATGGCTACATTAGAATGCCATTTCCGCTCATGTACTTACAATAGTCTTCAGAAAAAAAGGGGAAATATAACACAGTCACTCACTTTCTTCTCTCCCTTTCCTCTTTTCTTCGACTTTCTCCGTCTCGTTGGCCCATAACCACAGCGAGATGAGTTCAAGCTACCACTGAAGCGTTAAAAATTTAAATATATATATATATATAAAAAATCTTAACGCTCTTTTTAATTAAAAAGGATCCTAATAATCCACATCATATTATACGTCGCAGATTCATCGGTCAATTTAATAACAGTGAGGCTTTTGGATCTTAATATCTCTGCTACCAGGTTTCCTTCATAACTGAGAGCCCGTGTTAATTACAGCAGCGCCTAATGGTGGGGAATATTCCGGGCCTCTCCGTGTTTTGATAAATGGTTTTCCACTAAGATTTATTCCTAATTATCTCATTTGTCTTTCTCCATTACTTTTTATAGCTTAAATTTATGAAGTCATTAAGACGTTAGTGGGCCTGATAATGATTAGGAGAAGGAATTGTATGAAAGTGAATTATATGAAAATGATTAAGGCTAAAGGAGTGTTTAAAATGAGGGCTGCAGAAGCCTGGGCTTGCGTGCGTGTGCACACGTGCGCGTGTGTCAAATGTACACTGCATATAAAAAGTCTACACACCCCTGTTCAAACACCAGGTTTAGACCAAGATAAATTATTTCAAAACTTTTCCACCATTAATTTGACCTATAATCTGTATAACACGATGGGAAAAAAATATATATTTTCGTGAGGGAAATAAAATAATGTGGTTGTACAAGTGTGCACACCACATCATAAGAGGCTGTGCACACTTGAGCAATCACAGTATCTAAGTTGTTTATTTTTACTTCCCCTCTTAAAAATAAATATATATATTTTTTTGTTTGTCTGAGTTGAACAGGTTATAGGCCACATTAACAAAGAAAAAAGTTTTGAAACGATTCATCTTGGTCTATGGCATTTGAACAGAGGTGTGTAGACTTTTTATAGAGTGATTCATGTCGGCCTCCTCTTCTTCCTTCTCAGCTTCCTTCTTCCTTCTCACCTAACCCTAACTCTTCCCTTACCCCAATCTTAACCTACTCTAACCATACCTATCGCTAACCTAACTCAAACCTTAACCTTACTTGACCATAATTCAGTCGAACCACAAATTTCTAACCCACTGTAAACCTAACTCCAAACCACCCTGATCAGATAACCCTAATGCCAAACCAACCCTACCATAACCCACCTTAACCCTAACCATAATAATATCATAACCCCTAACCCTACCCAAACCCTAACCACCTGAACCTAACCCAACTGTAATCCTAACTATACCCAAAAACAGATTACACACATACAGATGTTTAATAATCTTTTTTAATTTAAAAAAAAATGTGTTCAATGTGAAAGACTCCTGACATTACGAGGAAAATGTTGTCATGTGTGAAGTTACTGCCTCCATATGGTGGGTGGTGAACTTGAGATGACCACCACAGCAGGCCACACACATAATATCTCCACAAGTCTGTCTGTACTATTACCAGAACTCACCTGTGAGAGGCAGCATGTGCCACAGGACATCCAGACGGCGGGAAAATACAAAGAAGAGTATTAGCAGAAGAACAAATAGTAGAAGCTTACTGGTTACGGTTGCAAACTTTTCTCATTTTTAATGCGGTGAATGACTCGGAGATGCCATGCTAACACTCAGCACAACCGGTTGCTCCTCTAGTTGCGTACGGCAACAGTGCGGTGATCACGTCCTAATTGGCTTTTCGCGTCACAATCACGGGCTGCACTGCGACTTGGCCGCAGTACACACATAAGGTTTTGCAATTGTGACTATTCAGCAGATGTAACATTTACGAAATGTTGTCATGGGTGTGTGTTCTGGTTGTTGTCTTCCCCCTGTCTCGTACACACCTGCTCCTGAGAGCCTCTTCCCCACCTGTGCCTCGTTCACCCTAATTACCCCTTGGTGTCTCATTCTTTCTGGTCGCCAGTTCGTTGTACCTTGTTGTCACGTTCCAGCATTCCTCGTTTCCACATCGCAGACTCATAGTAAGACGAGACCCTGTTCTGATTTTTGACCTTGCCTCTTCGCCTCACGTTTTTTGGATACTGTCGCCTTTTCGGATTGCCCGCCTGTGTACCGACCTCTGCTCGTATATTAAACCTCTCTGTCCATCTGTATTGGAGTCGTGCATTTGGGGTCCTGTCCTCTGTTCCGTGCGTGACGTTTTCCCGACCAGATCAGGAAAGAAAACGGGGGTAGAATGCTCAAATTTGGCCCGATTACCTGTATGTAGGGACTGCGTTCAAGACAAATCCCTTAACACTAACTCTAGCCCTAATCCCTAACTTTACATTAACCCTAACACTTATTTTACACCAGTGATTCCCAACCCCTGCGGTGGAAAATTATCCAATTTCAATTTCTTAATTGGTCATAAAATAATTATCTATTTGTTAGAAATAAAGAATCTTGGTTCAACTATCTATGCCAGCGACATATAGTGCAATGCAGAACTCTTAAATGCCGTTGCACTAGACGGCAGAGGAAGCAATTAACCTGTGTATCCACCTTTTGTGGCATTTTTGTTTGTTAGCGTGTTATTAATATTGGGTGCGAATGGTGTTGTGATATTTTTCTAACGTAAAATATGTGCCTTTGCTCAATAAAGGTCGGGAAACACTGCTCGACACTAACCTTAAAACTAAATGTCACCTTACCTTAACCTCAGCAGTGTGAGGGACGGACTCTCTGGGACTTTCTCTAACGTGCGCACGTATGCAGTGTTCTCTCAAAATGAGGATCTTACTTTCTCTGCTTCAAGCACAGTTCTGCTGCACTTTTAATTCCATTCGCCCTCTCAGATAATTCAAACATATCAACACAAGTTTTGGAGTGATGATCATTTTATAGTGCAAAAGCTCCCTTGCTTAATCTGGTCGATGAAGCCATTTAAGCCCTAAAACAACGGGGAATGATGGATAAAATGCGCACGTCCTGCCTGATTCAAATTCTCTTTTGTATGTCAGCAGCTGTTCTGCTGCTCTTTCCTTATCCCCCTCCGCACGGACAAGCTGTGTACTACAGATCATAAGAGGCGGTGCAAGCCCCCCCGTTTAATGAATTAATTACTTGATTATTTAATCACCTAGATGAGACTTGTGTTAATTAGCCAAACAGCTGGGCCAGTCAGCAGGCCGGCCAGACGCCACCTCAGAGATGAAAGCAAACACACATTTCCGCATTCGCGACCATTTACGTTACTTGTCTCCCTCAGGGAAACAATGGAAAGCTGATCTCTTTTACACCCCGTCAGGTGAAATCAGAGATTTGGTTCTTAATACTTGTACGACATGTTTGCAGATAATTGCTGAGAAGACTGAGACCTGTACTTAATTTTGGAGCTATAGCATTAAACCTTCTTTCACTCTTTCAGTTTTTCAGATTTTTTTGGGCATGGCCCAATGATGCACTCGACAGCCGGCATGAGTCGCCCCTCCCCAATTACTTGTGACACAACACCCTGCGAGGAGGTGACGCAGCGGACTAGTCCGCCGTCTGTTCGTCGGCCGAGCGGAGCCCCGGTTAGCTTGCAAGCTAGCTGGTGGCTAGCGCTTCTCGTCAGGGGGTGGAAATCCCTGCCACGAGTTGGTGGGATAGACTGCAGACATATTTGTGCGGCTCATACCAGTAGGCGTGTGTAGCCATAAGAAAGGGGAGTGGCATTTGATTGACAGGTGGCATATGAAGGGGCTTGGTTTTATGCCTACAGTGTCTGAGAGCGGAGAAAAAGCCTTGATTTTTCTTGATTTTATTATATTATTCATAATATATAAGTGACAAATCTTTTCATTATTCAAATTTGGCACAATCTTCCTTGTGGTGAGTTAAATGTGCGAGACCTTTGTTTTTGCCTTACATGGTCTTTAGGGATATTTTAGCAGCGCATACTTACTTGATTGCATCTTCACATGCTCTTCATCAGTACTGTACTGTGTTGAATGCGGCATCTTAATGTGTGTGTGTTTTTGTGTGTGTCTGTGTGTGTTTGTATGCATGCATGTTTTGCCAAGGTTAATTGAGACACAAAGCTCATCTCTGCCCTGATGAGGGTCAGAGCACAGAGGCAGATCTGCATTGCATTAATCTAACCCCAATTTATGCCGCCACACACTGTCAGTTGCCACCCTGCCCCCGCAATCACATGCGCACACATTCGCACATAGCCATTAATTTAGCCCAATTTGTGCTGTCTTAGCCTGCTCTGATGCACGGCACGTAACGCACGCACACACCCACCCGGACACCCACCCACACACACCTACACACACAGATTCACAAGCACCTCAATTCATAAGGCTCATGCGTGATTTTGACGTCATTTCATCGAAATGTTAGCGCTATGTCATCTAACAGGTAAAGCTTAAAATGAAATTAGCCAACTACAAAAGATAGCAGTTTTCTCCCTTGAATATCTGTCTCCCCAATACCCTTTTTCAGGCAACACACATACCCCCCCCCCCCCCCCCCCCTCCCCCCCACATACAACACACACCATCCATGATGTTGGCTCTAATATTCATGCGAAAGTTTCTTGCAGAATGCTGGTCTGAAAGAAGCAAAGCCTCACAGCATCACAAGAAGGAAGGCAAATTAAGCCGCCTCACTCCAACACTGAGGGACCATTAAAGTCGAAACGCCTGATCTCCCCAGCCGCCTTTCCTCTCCATCCTCTCCCTCGCTCCGCTCAGTCGTTTGCTCACTCCAGCAGCTGGAAAGGTTAACCGTGAGAGTCTCTCAGAGACACTCCAGCAGACACACAAGTGATATTTCTTTTAATTGGCTTTACCCACTCTCTTGCCTCCTCTGTTCTCCTGAGTGGGTCAGCACTGGCCACTGCATGGCCAAACAGAGGGAGCACACACGCACACGCACACACACACACACACACACACACACACACACACACACACACACGCACACACACAGAAATACAAGCCACGACAAAGAGGCAGACAGGTTGAACTGAAGTCTTGATGTGCCAAGGCAAAGTGCATGCGTGTGTGTATTTGAACACTTTTAAATATTTTCACCTGGCCAGTCAATCTGTGGTTAGTAGTACATGAGTAGTGGAGCTGTGTAATTGAGCTATGTACCTCTCAGGCCTGTATAATGTCCTCCATGCATGAAGCAGCTGGCATTGCATCTCTGTGCACACTTAAGAACAATGACAGGTGGAGAGCCATTATCGTCTATAGCACTTCCCAGCTATAAAACTTAGAGCTTTTACTTATGTGGTGATTTCACAAAATATGCATGTTTTTTTTTTTTAAAACAAAAGGACAGGTCTACATTTAGGCAGACATTGAAAGAAAGGCATAAAGTAAACTCCTGCAAGAATAGGCCTCCTTTTCGTTGAACTTGAATGTTTTTACATAATCAAACATCCATTGATATTAAAATGGTCATTTTTAATTTTTTTGCACAGTACCACATTAAAGTAAAATTTAAAAAAAGAAGTCGATTCGGTCAGTTATGTTTCACTTTCACCAATTGGCCTACTCCAGAAGATGCTGTTTTACTAATCATAGATATTTTAATCAATGTCCCAAAACAGTAAAAAAAAAAACATGATTTGCTGGTTGCGAGGTGCTACTGTAAACAGGTAAACTTGTGTGGAGAGTTTTCTTGCTGTGGCGTGGAACGATTGATATACCAAATAACCAACATAGAGGGAGCCATAAAACTGACAGCTAACCTAATCAATCTCGAGCGCATTCTGTAATGATTGCCATATAGATTGGCCAATGAAAACCTAGAGTTTCTACAGTTAGAGACCATGCAAGAAAGTGGAACATTGACAAACACAAGTCGCACTTTAAAATACAGCGGAACCTGTTCCACTACCAGTGAACATCAGTTCATGAACAATTTGTATTACAAACATTGTTTTCGAAGAAATCTTGCCTATGCTTGGATTCACGAACAGCCTCTCCATGTACGTGGATGACTCAGTTGTGCTTTTTATCGCACCATGTAAACTAAGTCGTTACATGCGTCACGCATTGGAGGTGTCTTTGTTTTTCCCTTAAATTAGCTCTCACAATGGCTCCAAAGAAACTGAAAATTGCTGTCGATAGTGTTATTATGAAGCCTAATCATAATACTTTGCTTTTATTCTGTTCTGTTTTACTCCGTTGTTTGCTGCCTCCTGGCTAGGTTGGCATTACAAAATGAGAATCTGGTCTCAATTGCCTTACCTGAATTTAAATGAATAAATAAAATGGGGGAAAAAAGGTACTGTTGGAAAAAAATATGACAGAATAGCCAAACAATGATCTCTGTGTCTGTAATCTTGTGGCACAGTTTTGTTTGGCAATCTACCATCTGTACTATTGTTAAGAAGAAAGAGGCACTAAAGGCAGCCAATGTGATGAAAGGAGCGAGACTATTTTGACAAAGCAATAACCTTCAATTATTGAAGAGGTAAAAAAAAAATATTGTTGGCGCGGATGAATTGAAAAGAACATGCCGGTGTAGTGTTAGCGTTACACGATAGCCATCGATACAGTCTCTTAATTTCCAAAAGGCTAAGATGTTACTCAGTGATTTGCTAGCAAACACACCTTATTTCTTCTTAATCAAGGTGTAACTTATTTCTATATTGTATTGTATTTATTAATTACACACCTATAAAAACAACATAAAGTTAAACATAACTTTGTTTCGGGTTTTTTATTGGGAAACATTGCTTCAGTTTGTGAATAGAGTCTTGGAATGAACTAAATTATGAACTGAGGTGCCACTGCACACGCTGATGAGTTAATGAAATGCTGGACAGTTTTAAAATTCCAGCCGAATGCTTTTATTCCCGTGCCAAACGTATGTCCATTGAAAATAAGACACATGGCCACCCTAATTATGGCGCCATGACTGCTATTGTTTGAGGTTTGAGCTGAAGCTGAAGTGAGGTCTTTGCAAACGGCATAGACAAAGATATCCAATTCTACAACTTCTCATCACATCTGGAAAAAATATTGGATCCTGTTCTTTTCAACTCAATCTGGCAGCTAGCAGGTCTGTATAGGGGCGAAAGAATCACAGTGTGAAATGAGCTACACGCTACAGTGGCTTGAGCGCGCTGGCCAAGAATCAGAGGGAGATGACGAGACAAGCCGTCCGACTTATTCCCCAATTATTCTGCATCACCTCGTACGCTCAGCAGCCATCATCCGCAGAGCGCAGCGTGTGAGAGGACATCATCCACTTGTCTGCTTGGACGTCGGCCGCAGCAATCTCTGCTGACACCACTCCATCTAATGGATTGGTCCAAGGAGACATGACGCACGCTACCATGGACGAACAGTCTCATTCCCACCTGTCCTGACATAGATCGGACACACAGATAGGTGTGGCCTGCATACGAGCCTCCATCAGCCTGATAATAGCGTTAGGCCATTCAATCATCAAGTTGAAAACTTACAGAGATGCATTACATTCACATGTTGCAGTGTTCGTAGAGAATCTTACATTTTTGTGTCATCTGTGTACAGCAGTAAAGGAACAAAAAGAATAGCTGGAGTATTATTGGTATTTAGTCTAGTTTAGGGTTTGGCTGTTAGGCAGTAGTGCCTGGCAGCCTTGCCCCCACAACCCTTGGCTCACTGACCTTTCCGGATTTGAATGCACCACACCACTCGGGTGGGGTGGTGGGTGGGGTGGGGCGGTTTGCTGGGGGGGTGGCATTGGGTCCCTGCGACACCGCTGGGTGGCCAGTTGTCGGGGCGCCTCGGTGGGGCCGGCGGACCGCCCTGGGTCCCTCGGTGTGGGACGTGTCCCGTCCGCCGGGCCGCTCTCGGGTGGACCCCTGGGCCTGATCCCGCCCTCGATTGATTGGGTGGGGTCCTCAGCCGCCGCGGTGCGGCCCCAGCAATTACAAGGCACTTCTGTCAGTCTTTGTGCATGTAAAAGGGTATCAATTCACTTGCATGTATCCACAGGCACACACCCCTTACTGCAACAAATAACTCATGAATATGCAAATCGCTTTTGTATCCCCTCACTTATACGCTCTTCCTGTACACTTTTATAATTTACATAATTAATGCCAGCACACTTCAGTTGTACAGCCGGGTTCACGACCCTGTTCCTGCATGCTTCCCCTGTCCTTGTCCTGTTCTATCTTATTCTGTCCTTCCCCCACAGGGTGTAGCACTACAGCCCCATGCAACACTCACATTTAACGTTTCATTTTTGTAGATATTGTAATGATTTACTTCTCTCGTCCTGTTTACAATTAGTGCTCTGTCTTTTTCTTTGTTTCTTTCTCTCTTCTAGGATCTTTGTTCTGTTCGACTGATCAAGTCTGATCCTCAATAAAGCTCAATTATGGTACCACAGCGGAAGCTTAAAAACTCCACTGTGACACAGTAAAACTGTTTCGCCATAAAAGGGATACAGATTTTCCATTCTGCTTGACCTAACAGCCGAACAGGATAAAAAAAAAAAAAAAAAACATTTGCGGTAAACCTTGCTGAAACATTCCATAGCAAGTTTAGCTGAGACATTTTGGAACAAAAAAGTTGTACAGTTACTATTGATAAAAATAATAAGACACAACACTTGTGAATAGTACTTTAATAGTAGTTGACATTTTCATAATGACATTGAATCATGTTTTTATTAAAGTAAACTGACCATTTGAAAACAAATGACAAGTCTGTACATGAATTAAAATGTCACACTGCTCATTGCACTACACATAGCTAAAGTATGTTGGTACTGAGGCTAATGCATCAGTTATACTGTATGCTGCAAACTGAACATTCGATAATGAGCTTGATTTCAGGTTTATTTTTCTCATGTGAATGACTTCAACTCATGTGGTGTTACTGATGTGTTGCAGCTTGACTGCGTTTTCCTCTGAGGTCCACACGCTAAAGCAGGTGGGCAACCACACAAGGGTGAAAGGCACTGACAGGAAATGGCTTTTGAGGTTGTCATGGTAATAAGAGAGTGTTCGAACCCAAATAGTCCCGCTGGCCATCCACTCCCTTGCTGAGTTTGTAGGTCATGCATTTAGGTCACTTGGACAACATCTTTTTGAAGTCTGACCACCGTGCTGCTGTGTGTTTCCTCTGAAGTGCGCGCTCAGGCGAGTACGTACGATACACACAATAGTCTCAGGTGCTCGGTCACGGACACGGGACAGGAAGTGTGGAGCGTCCATGTGGACGCTCCTTCCCAGAGGGCCGCTGTAAATACTGTAGCCTACCAACATTCTTTCAAAAATCTCTTTCTTCATTCTCTTTCTCAAACTTTCTCAATATGTCCCTCCCTTTCCTCATGCTTACGGGCAGTAGATAAACAATGGAGTTCTGTTTGGTGATTTTATTACAACAGGCGCTATTATAATGTATATATATATTTTTTGGACATATTATGGTATGTCATATTATATTATTCGACTGGTGGCATGCAGAGGCTCTCGAGTTTTGCAGTAGGTACTTGGTGAATTAGACAGAAGTGTGTGTATCCAAGCCAATTTGAGACGTAAGAGAGAGATAGTGTGTGTGTGTGTGTGTGTGTGTGCACGGTGTGCGTGCGTGGACAAGGCTCTGGTCTGTGCTCCCTGTTTGCTTAAGGTGGCATGAGTCAGCTTGACTCAAAACAGGAGCTCTGTTTTGTGTAGCCTGCCAACAGCGTGTCTGACACACACGCACACACAAACACACGTGGGCGCCTAGCCACAAGTCAACATCTCTCTACCGAGCTAAACAGCCCCTTGATTCCCCCGATGACTGCATTTTTGGCTTTCTCTGATCTCATGTTTCGAGCCAAAGTAAACATTGTGTTTATATTAATATTTTTGATTTGTGTTAGGGTTTTCAAACATACAGGACAAAAGTAAAGGACATGGTGATATATCTTAGCATACTGGGGTTGGGGGTATACAGCACAATTCATTGTTGAAGGTATATGCTACAAAAAGCTAGTGTTTTAAGCGTGTTTTTCAAGGACATTTTGACAAATAAATATGCTTGTTTTGACTTCTATTAAAATGGGGTCGTGACTTAATGACCATGGAAAAATGCGTGTCCCAGGGTGAGACCAGTTGAGAACCTAGTGGTTGCTATGAGTGTCATCCATGATTCAGGCATTGAGGCTCCTTGAGTCCCGGTGCCCCTCAGATCCACGTCACTGCGGTCATGTGCCTCTAGCAGGTTTGGATGACCGCCAGATACATAACTGGGCCCTTAAACCTGTGGGAGGCCATGTCATTCTATATGTTTCTCTCCTTAGTGTTGATTAATTTTTTTATATTTTGAGTGCTGTACCTTCAATGATAACCAAGTTCAGTCATTTGTCCAGTGGTTCAACTTTAATTTAGTGTGACCATGCCAACGTGCGTGAGACTACATTTTGTTATTGCATTAGCTTTAAGATATTTGACATTGGCGACCAACAAGATGAAGAACACATTTTGACCAATTGGGTCAAGTTTTCTTTGGGCCTTTGTGAATCAAGACATTGTGATAAATGTGGTAAGTCAGCACACCTCAGCAAATTCAGCGAGGATCACAGGATTAACGCTGCAGTGTTTTGCTTTTTAGTTTTGTCGCTTTTTACACACACACACACACACACAGTATATTATTGATAAAAATATACGCTCACCCATGCAAATAATCGGAATCAGGTGTTCCAATCACTTTCATGGCCTCAGGTGGATAAACTCAAGCACCTAGGCATGCAAGCTGTTTCTACAAACACGTGCAACGAGTCCTGTAATCGTGAATTTTCCTCACTGCTAAATATTCCACAGCCGACTTTCAGATGTATTATAAGAAAGCGGAAGAGTTTGGGAACAACAGCCACTCAGCCACAAAGTGGTAGGCCACACACGCAAACTGACGGAGTGGGGTCAGTGGATGCTGACGCACATAGTGTGTAGAGGTCGGCAACTTTCTGCCGAGTGAATCGCTTCATGTGGCCTTCAGTTTAGCTCAAGAACAGTGCGCAGAGAGCTTCATGCAATGGGTTTTCCACGGTTGAGTAGCTGCATCAAAGCCATACATCAATGCAAAGCGTCCGCAACGCAAAGCATGCTGCGAAGACTAATATCAGTGCCGTACTGAGGAGCTAGGGCTGAGGAGCCAAGATGTCCATGTACAGGATATCCCTCTTTCTGTCTTATACTGCCTCAAGTGGCGGAGGCGGGCATGCCAGGAGGAGCAGCCCAATGACCATACGTAGAATCGATGCGAAGTGGTTAATCTTTGAAAAATTCCATTGAATGATGTCATTACTGTATGTTTTAATAAAGTACAATATTGTAGACTGCTATTTTTCTCATTTTGTTGTTTTTGGGAGGCTGGAACGGCATTTTTATTCATTTTAATGAGGACAGATGATTTGAGACCAGGGTGTTTTTTCAGTGACAAGCGTGGTCACAGAACACATTTCTCAAGTCACTGCTGTATACTGTACTGTATATCAACACATATACAAACACAGGTGTGCTGTACTATCAGGAACAAAATGTCTTTTTTAATTGCTTTGCAGGTTGGTAACAGTTAATCTGAATGTCCCTCAGTCAGCAATCAGCAAGCTGGTCATTGCCCATCATTAGAATAAATGACAATAGCAGTAGTGTAGTTGTAGTAGAAGTAGTAGATGTACGACTTGCAAGTCCATGTGTGAGTCATCTGTTCAAAATGCTCAACTCTCAGCCTGAGCCAAATGAGTGGAACAGCGTAACATGGAGAGTGCAGCAGATTTTGGGCCGTGCTTTGCCGACTTGGTGTGTTTGGCATGTCCCACCCACACAGATGAAAGTCAAGCCTTAAGTGGCAGTGTCTGCTTAGTGTGCACCTCCCAAGTCTGACATATGTGTGTGTGGTTGTTATTATAGAATTGAGAAAGAGTTAGATCTCAACATGTTTCAATTTCTGCCTTTTCATTGTTCGCCTTCCTCCGCCTTTTGTTTGGCATTC
Source organism: Phycodurus eques (assembly GCF_024500275.1). Classification (NCBI taxonomy): domain Eukaryota; kingdom Metazoa; phylum Chordata; class Actinopteri; order Syngnathiformes; family Syngnathidae; genus Phycodurus; species Phycodurus eques. The sequence goes on from NC_084534.1 coordinate 13,728,689, forward strand.
ACAAGCGTCTGGGATGGATAAAGCATTCTAATGACCGTTTAAATTCGGGTAAAGTTCCGCTTCAGTTTTTCTCAAAGGGACACAGGAGCGGGAATGATTTTTGTACGCATATAATCTACTTCGGTGACGTTTATCAGTCATGAATCGTGACTCTGAAGGCTCATTTCACCTTCGCACATTTCCGTAAACCTACGGATACAGATAACTTCTATCCACTACGGGCTACAAATACAGGAGTTTTGATTTCCTATAGTGTGCGATAATAACACCTGCAGGGAAATGACCAAACTGACCCTAGATCAGCATCTCAGATTTCTCTGCTACAGGTTGTGCATGGATATTAAAATGACTTTAGTCTGTCTTAGAGGAAGATCTTTCATCAGTGATTAATTATCTAACAGATGCTCTCACAGGATCGGCATCGAGCTGACTAGATGAATCTATCTGTCACTGTCTTGTAAGGAAGACGTATGGCTGTTGTTCAACCTTGCAGGGATTGGATATTAGCAATGAGAACATCACATATTCTGTCCTCTGGAGCAGAACTTGTGAGCAGCTGTAGAAACCGTCCAGAGTCTTCTTACGTCAAACACACAAGAGCTGGTATTTGAGCTGGCTTCTTATTTTTGAAGGCTTACTCACGCACGCCTGTGTGTCTGTATACTTTGTGTATGCGTGCGCTTTTCATGAAAAGCCACTGGGTTGCGGTCACCTCAGTAGCTCTGCAGCAGCAGTAACTCGATACAGTAAACACACATTTTTGTCGTGGATCCAAACTTGTCTGCTAGCTGTGATTTAGTTCCGCATCAGCTTGTTAAAAAGCTCCCGTGGATCATCGGGAAAGCAGGATGGGTACAGCGTTCATATTTAGTTAACAGCGTGTTCAGTATTGTGAAAAGTGTCTTTAATTGGCTTTAATGAACAATACCAAAAACAAAATGTTTTCTCTGAATACAGGCTTTGTTTGACATGCAAATTTGATGTGCAATCCAAAAACTCATGATAAACTCTAGTTTGCAACCACAATCTCCTATTTCCTCTGGCTGACATGAAGCCATGCAAGAGGAAGAAGTGTTTCTTTGTAAAGACTGACTCATAGTCTGGCACGCCTTTCTCTGACTGAACAGCTAGCATGCAATTAAACATTTGCAAACATTTTTAGGTCAAATGAACATAATTACTGACACCACATTGATCTGACCTTGAATTGGCGTTATCCAATTGACGCAACATCAAACACTAAATGGGTGTGTCTCAATACAGAATCACATTTCAGTGTAGGAAGAAATGGAAATAACTGCGATTAAACCGGTATAGGCAGTGTTTTCATTGAAATTATATCATTCTTTAGTGTTAGACAAGTGTAAAAACAAGCCCTTTTTTTTTAAACTCTGCACCATTATCTCATTAAAAGGGACTTTAACAGCTGAATGTGTCAAAAGATGGTATTGCCTTACATGAACTGATCAAATGTACAGTTAAACAAGTATTCATCCACGTTGTTTCTTCTTATTTGAAACAAATGTTTTACTCTGGAGATGGGAAGATTGTCAAAATATCTGTGCATGTGTGGAGGTCACTGATTTGCTCAGGTCTGGGTGACGCCATGCGCAAAAGCCATTCAAACTGGGTTTTTACGTGACTTTAAAGGAGTATTTTATTTTTAGTATTTTTATATATTTTCTGGGCATTAAGACTTTAAAAGTTTTGCGTTTCTGATCTGAGTAGTTTTGTGTGCCTCAATAGCTAAAGGGCCAGAGTCATTTGAATACTAGTGAACAATTCCTTTAAAAAAAGCGGCTTTAAATTCTTTAATCTCACTTCTAATTAAGGTTTACTGTCTAATTAATCGTAAAATAAAGAGAATTACAAGTTGTGTATTTAAAACCACATAATGTGCCTTAATCTTAATGACAGCTAATTTAATGGTAACAGATAATGGGAAAACATCGATGGCGGTAGTGGCGTAACGCAACGAATATTTGAGACGTAAAACGGAGACAGACAATATAACAATACTCACAGGCATATATTCTTCATCCTCTGTGCAAAAAGACAATTATTACTGCAGTTTACTGAATCTCGTACAGCAGGTGGGAAACTCTTCTTCGATTGTGTCTGCATGACCACCAGAAGGAGCTACAATGAATTAATCGTGATGCACAAACTGTTTCATTCTTAGTTTAATTATTTAATTGTCATTAAAAACACAATTTCTTTTATGTTTTTAATGACAAGGGGGGGGATGAAAGGTGTTTTCATTCATTTCAATGGGAAAATATGATTAGAGATGTTTTGAGTTACGGGCATGGCCATGGAAGGAATTCAACTCGTATTTCAAGGCACCACGATATAGATTATCTGTAAAACATATGGTTTCTGTCTGTGTCTGACACAGTCACACCAGTTCCCACACATCGTATGTGTATGTGTGCCTCAGTAGACATAATCATCTCCAAATATGTCAGCAAGGCAAAGCTAAAAGAGACGAATGAATTAAACAGATTGCAAAATAGTTGACACTGTAACAGAGGTCCTTAAAAACACCACCAACAAAGCTGTAACTACACGTAGCAGTGACATTGTTGTCATCCTATACAAGTGTCGCATGTGACCACTATCAGGTACATTCAATGGCCGCTGTGACCTGAAATTAATAATGAATCGACTATTTCTTCCTCTAGGTGTCTTTTTTTTAATCCAGTGGAGGTGGAAGAGGAGAGGGATGAGGAGGAGAGGTGTATTTGGTGTGAGCCAAGGGCGAGTGACTTGTCATGAGAGGAGTATTAATTTATGATTTCCATCCCAGCGTCTGACCTCATCACCTTCATTAGAATGCAGCCTTTGTAATTTCATGCTTAATATTCAATAGCCACTTGTCCCCTGTGCCCGCTTTCTGCATGTGAAATTTCTGCAAAGTATGTGTATCATTTTTTGGTTTGTTGAGTGTGTGTGTGTGTGTGTGTGTGTACGTGCATGTGTGTGCGCGTATACATGGAAAAGGAAATGAGGGCCGACTGCAGCATGGCTTCCTGCAAAACAGATGTCCAAAGATGTCCTCTTCATCTCAATTCCAATTGTGGAGTTTCAACTGACTCCATGTCTCATCTGAGTCATTGCCATACTTGTATGTACACTTTCATCTCCACACACAAACATACACACACGCATACATGTGCGTGTACAAACTCATCAATAAACAGGAGCTGACCCCTTTACATTCATTTTCCTTCCTGATTTTTACAAAGAATCTTCTCAAAGTGATGATGGCCCAACACATCATATTCACGCACAGCAAGAGCTCAGTCAGCAAACACACAAGTGCATGCACTCATGCACGCACAACTCACATACACTATAGTGTACATTGTTGTTCAACGCTGACTCTTGACTACATGCAACAGACCACAGTTAAATGAAGGAAGGATTAAGGCAAAAAAACAAAAACAAACAAAAAATCTGTTAAAACCAACGTCCCCTGAACTTCTCCACAAACACTAATATCTTGGCCTGAGCACACATTCCTCCTCAACTACTTTGGCAAGATGTTAAAAAACAACACATTAAAGGATTTGGTTCCGCATGAGCCCAGTTGTTGTGCCGTTTCTCGTATTTCTGACATTTTCTCCTCTTTCTGTCAGCTGCAGAGACAACTAATGTGCCAGGGTTCTGGGAAAACCTCCAGATACTAAAGATGTTTTTGAAACCATATTAATGGAGAAATCTAGGTTAAAAAAAAAAAGAAGCAAGGATCAGCAACATTACTGTTTGAATGTGAGAAAATGGCCCTGAACTACTTGAATTGTTATCTTACAGGAACCATATTTACAAACACCTTTTCCATATGAAATTCAAATTTCTTTATGGACAGTCATATTTGGCCTTTTACCAAGAGTGACTTTATGAGAAACCTGCTAAAGAATTTCAAAAACAGTCGATCGATGATAATCGATTCCTCGACTGTGGTCCCCCTTTGATTTGTTTGCATTTTCTTTCAACTGTTTTCCCAGCAGGAACTTGTGAAACTAGAATTGAGGTCTTCCAGTGTTAAACTATCACCATCATAGAAGTACACTGCCATTTTTCAGTAAAAAATTAACGTTCTTCATGGCCATACACATGTATAAACTAAGACGTTAACCACCAATAACTTAAAAAATATATATTTAATGAAAAATTAACTAGACAAAGTTATTCTTATGTGAGTCACCACCACTGTTTTGAGCCCTGTGCCCTTTTAATGCCCTTCTTCTACAAAGGTATGAGTATTAATGCCACCTACTGATAAAACCACCCTCCTTTATTCCCATACAAACAGTAGATTTAAATGAAGATATTTCTTTGAAGAAAATTTGGTTGATTTGAGTTTAATTAGTGATACAATAAGATTGATAAAAATAGCAAAGAAATCACCTAACAATGGCCTCATCAGGAATGTTTTCCGACATTCGATAAACTGCGTTCAGCTCTGGCAAAAACAATTTGGCACGTTAAGCACCAGTGTGAGCCACAAAAAATAAAAATAAAAGTCCCATTTGAAATATTCCTTCACAAGTCACACCATATTCGAATATATGATCCGGAGAAGAAGCTATTAATTGAAGCTTGTCGATCCGTTACAAACCTTTTGTTCTGTTTCACAAATGGAGTCAGGAAATCGTGAAATTCATTATTTTGGTGGTATGAAAGTAAGGCCAAAAATAATAACAAATATCCATGTTTTGGAGTTCACATTGTTTATTCAGTACTAAACGAAAAGTTTTTCATGTGACTCCCAAGACAGCAATTGAAGTAAACAAAGTTGCTATGTTGTAAACAGATTGACATTATTGTGGACAATACTCAAGTAACATTTCATCTGCACTGTGATAGACTTTACACTACTAGTAGAGGGGTCCAGCTTATATATAAACCACTTAAAAAAAATACAAATAAAATTATCACAAGATTACAAGTCCATAAAGCTAAACAATGTTCGTAGTGAAGTTTAAAAAAAAATGGAATGGGAATAATGGAACATCATTCAAATACCAGAGAATGAATGGTATGGTAGGACCTACATAACATTTCTATTTCCAGTAATAATAGCCATAATATGTTTATCCAAATTACATTTATTCATTTATTTTTACAAGGTGTTATCCACTTCCCGACCAAACCAACCAACCAACCAACCAACCAACCAACATGGTGCAGATGTTGCTTTAATAGTAGTGTTAAAATAAAATGTTTCTTCCGGAACAATACACTGTATGTGACAACAGTGACAAGTTAGTTTAGCATGTATGTATGTATGTGTTGGTTTAAAGCTTGGTTACTCTGAACGAGAATAAACAAACTGTGTTGCCCACGCCTAGTAGACTGTTAAAGAAAACAAACAAACAAAAACATTGTGCTGTTGTCATCAATGAATACGTTGTGCTTAAAAATTGGCTTTTTGGCTGTGAAGCGATAGACTGATATCAAAGTAGCTTTCATTTACTGTAAGGATTCACCCTAAAAATATTTTCCTTTGGTTTTGCCAAGTACATACAATTTTGATGGTTGTTCTTGTGATATGGTTGGTTTGGCGACAGAGAAACTGTAAAGTGCTACGGTATTTTGTATCTTACCCCAAACATGACATTGTAATCCATTTGTCTGTAGTATTCTATGATCCAGTTGTCCCTCCATAAATCTCTGTTAAATATTGCATTGTTTTCCAGGGCTTTCCAGGATTATAATTTTCAATGTGTTGGAAATTTTGAGACACTCTTAGTGATGACATCTCCAGTTCCACTTGTTTAATTCCAGAAACTTTCATTTCTGCGTTGCTGTTATTAGCTTGATTTTCTCCTCTTTGTGTATTCTTACCAAAGTCAGCCCCCGAGAATAGGGTTTGAATTCACACACAAACCCTTCTATGTACACACGTTTATAAATCAAGAAACTATCTTCCAGTCAAAGTAAACTTTGATATTTTCAAGAAACAAAATTGCACAAAATATCGGATTATTAGAGGAGAGATATGCATCAAGTCATTTATAAAGCACATAGTGTTGGCTTGGAGAAAATGTGTGTGATGGTATAAGAGTCAAGGCCTGTTATCAAAATCGTACCATTCATACTATGGGCGTGTGAATCCAACTTAGCATAATGCAATATGAGATTTTCACTGGCAGAATTCAATTAGATGTTCAGCAGTACCTGCTCTACAGCTAGCTTGGTCAAACCTGATAACACAGAAATGTGATTTTCACATTAGAGGAGAAATGCAAATATCTTAACGAAAATCTAGCCCCCAAAAAGGATTAATAGAGATTTGGAATCTACTTGGAAAGGGAGGCAGTGAGCTAAGCCGAGAAGACCATTTGTTCACATAACGAGCGTGACAAAGAAAGATGAAATGTATTCAAGAAAAATGCTGCCTTCTAGTCCAGTCCTTTTACCAGTTTTGACCATTTGGACGAGGAATATTTCAGTGGACACAGCCGAACTCCTCAAATCAATGTAAAAGTAAACACGATATGAACTATGAAATGAGGAGAGACATTTGATTGCGAACGCTCCCGTCACGTTAAGCAGAGAATGTGATCATTCTAAATGCCATCAAGCGTTGCCCGCTGATGTCCATCACTAACGGGCCTGATTTGATGCACTCCATCTGCAAGCTGATGAATGACTCTCTCATGATTCTACGCTGATTACGTCTGTTAAATGAGACACTTACGAACAAAGGAAATGTGTCTATAATATTGCCACAAGCCACGATTATTCTCTGTTTTGTAGATTTCTCCGTGGACAAAGACATCAATGGATCCAACATCAGCCTCTTGGGCCGTGCGTGTCACAAAGGCCATGGCATGCAATCAGACTGGAAGACGTTAACCTTGCCAAGGACAGACTCAGACAGTTCTACAGAGAGCTGAGCTTCAATTTTTCCATTACGCTGCTGCTCTTATCAACAGAAACACTAAAATCCGGTTAAATGGATCCATTTTCTCATTTGCCTTTGGAGGTCATTTTTCACGCTTGGAGAACTCCAGTCACTTAGACGGCACAAGGGGCTCCATTGGAACAATCCAGTTCGCGCACGTTAGCGGACCACAGCTGAAACTGCAGTGCACATCAGACTGTGTAGCGATGGCCCAACAGCCAGCACAAAGCAGGACGGGCTGCTTTTCTCTGCTTTGATCCATAAGAGAGGGAGGAATTCACCATTGACTGCTCTCAAACTCTTTTGTGAGGGACATACTGTATTGTGGAGCCAACAAGGCAAGCCAATATCGTGAGAGCCACAGAGTCCAAGCCAAGTTATGACAACAAAGACCGAATGTAGAACTTCGGAGCTTTGACAAGACGCTGATTGAAGTCGCTCCCGGGCTTTGTGGAGATAAGATTGAGAAGTGAAGAAGTGGTTGCGCCTCCCTGGGCGTAGTGACCTCAGGAAGAGAAGCAAAGGCTGCAGCACTCCATGCAGATCTCCAGACAGTCTGCAGACTCACAGCAGGCGTCGATGATGCCGCAGTCCATGTCGCACGGCAGATCGCAGTCACCGCACTCCTCCGACGCGCAGCAGCAGCAGAAACACGAGTCGTTGCCTGCGCACGAGCCGCAGGTGGCGCAGTCCAGGACGATGTTACACAGCGTCAGGAATTCACAAAAGAGGCAGGCCAGGATGCAGTGAACGCAGCAGTCTGGAGATAAAGAAAGTTCACTTTTTAATTTACATTTCTCACTTTTATTGGAATCTGATATAAGTGCACCCATCAGTACAGTCCTTCACTACAGTGTTTCCCTGCTGTATCGCAATTGCAGTGTTTGCGCCCCTGCTATAAGTGATCAATTTCTAGGGTTTTTACAGTATACAGTATACTTACGAACATTTATCTTACATTTATCTTACAAACATTTCAGACATATGAACATTTCTGTATTTTTTTTTAAAGGTCCCTCATTTTGGCAAACCAACTTTTTCGAGTATTTGGGATGTAATATTGTTTTTATGGTGCCTCAGTAAACATGAAATATGAATTAAAATCGTCCACGCATTCCTGAGTTCCAGACGTTTTTCTGCTGAGAGGCCTGAAATCAGGTCATTCCAATTTTTCAAGCTTATCTTTGTCACTAGCGAAGATCTCCAACTTACTTTTCCGCTCCCGAGCCAGTGCTGTCAACATAACAAACGTGTGCTCTCACAAGTGGGTCTTCTACAAGGAAGCAACCAATCAGGGAAAAGGGGGTGGTCTTAGCCAAATATGGACAAAATGGACACAAAACTGGGTCAAACAGAAGTAGCCCTCAGAGGGGCCTTTTCAGCATACTCATATGATTAGGCCTGTCATGAGAATTACTATATCGACTTATCCTTCGATACACAAAATGGACAACGATAGTTTTTCAGGACTCGATAATTGGTCATTGTTGTGGTGAGCTGACGTGCGGATCACACAGTGAGCCGACAGAGTTGGACGGCTGTGTCATTGGCCGCCAGTGGGCTCATGGAATGCCGGCGGACCGATCCACTCTTGGCTCTGTCCAATACTCCACATCCTTGCTTCATGTGCAAAGTTAACTGTTTATTGTGTTTGCTAGCCTGGCCGTGAGCTTACGAGCTAGCCTGCGAACTAACGAGCAAGCGAGTTAAGGATCTAAACAGCTCGCTCCACTGTGGCGAAGTCGTTTAAAACGTCAGTGCTGCTCCGAGTTGTTGTTGTTAGTTGTGTTAGTCCCCCAATTAACACAAACATGGGAACGTTAACTGTTTATTAAGCATAACCTCAGTGGCATACGTTATTCAGCCAGTAGTTGACTACAGCAAACGTCAATGTATATTTGATTGACAGGTTAACGGCTCCTCTTGAGAGGACCAACCACACCGTAGCCGGGTTTCCATGGAGACTCTCTGGTCAACTGTTCACAGGTGACGTGATCTATTCCGATTGGGTATATACATGATGTGCACTACATTCATTCGGAACAGGCATGAAACATGCGCGCGGTGTCTTGAACATCACGTCATTTATCAAGATGGAGGTCTGTCCTCAATTCAGCACAGTAGTATAAGTAGTTAAAAAAACAAGATCACTGTCGCATATGAGCTCCGTCAGGAGCTGCCATATTTACGCCGTGCGTAAACGATGACATCATCACACATTTACGTTGAGACGAAGCATGCGCAGACAGAGCTTTTCCCGGTACTATTATGAATGACGTGATACATGGTGAAAATTTACTTCTGATCGATTTGGCAAAAGAAATATTCAACCCTGTGTAATCGAATGAAAGTCCATTGAGATTTGGTTTATTCCGATTGAGGTTTTTATTTGGAGCATTTTCATTCGGTTTGGGGTTCTAAACCGATTATAATCGGAATAGAAGGCTCCATGTAAACCAGGTTAATCTTGCAGCTCTTTATTCTTTATTTCAGATAGAGGGGAATCCTTCTCACAGAGTAAAGAAAAACAATTTAATAGAGAAATAAGAAAATAAATAACAATAATAACAACAAGAATGATTTAAAAGAAAACAATAAGAGAGGGTGGCGGCACGGTGGACGACTGGTTAAAGCGTCAGCCTCACAGTTCTGAGGACCGGGGTTCAATCCCCGGCCCCGCCTGTGTGGAGTTTGCATGTTCTCCCCGTGCCTGCCTGGCTTTTCTCCGGGCACTCCGGTTTCCTCCCACATCTCAAAAACATGCGTGGTAGGTTGATTGAAGACTCTAAATTGCCCGTAGGTGTGAATGTGAGTGCGGGTGGTTGTTTGTTTGTATGTGCCCTGCAATTGGCTGGCAACCAGTTCAGGGTGTACCCCGCCTCCTGCCCAATGACAGCTGGGATAGGCTCCAGCACGCCCGCGACCCTAGTGAGGAGAAGCGGATCAGAAAATGGATGGATGGATAATAAGAGAGGGCCTTATTTTTCCTGATTTCATAGGCGTGAAAAAAACAACAATATCGTTTATTGTGATAGTTTTTGGCCGAATATTTCATCTTACAAAAAATTTATATCGTTACAGGACTAAATATGACAAAACCGAGGTGTTTTTTTTTAAAATGAAATTGACACTTAAATACTAAGTCCATGTTAGAGAGTCACTCTATGGAGGTTCACTCTATGGAGGTCTAACTTGCCAAAATATGGAACCTTTAATACGTTCGTGAAGAAGTACAGTTCAGTAAAGTGCTAAAAAAAATCCAGCTGCATGGTCTGCACCCTTTGGTTTGCGTAGCAGTGACATCTGTACAGTGCAATTTGCTTGTGTTGGGAGGAGCTAAACACCCTGCTGTCCATTAATTGGTTGACAGATAGTCACTTTAGCACAACAATTGAATATAGGGAAAAAAAAAAACCATCATTTAAATAATATTGTTGATTGCGACAGAGGCATCTGTTTTTATAGATAATGTCACTATGTAGCAGTGTGCTGTATTGTGTTTATATTCTTGAGTTCATTGGCAAATGACATGCTGAATGCATTACATCTCGCAGTTATCATGTCACACTATTTATGTAGGTGATGCTGCTATCTCCCTCCTCACCTTCACGCCCTGCAATAAAAGCCAAACCAGATCAGGATTTAGCAATCGCCGCTCTACCGTGGCAAACAATAATATTGGGATTTTTCCAGTTGATTTATTATGTCAAAGACCTCCCAAAAGTGCGTTAAAATTTTTTAAAAAATAAATCAAAATAAAAAAATAAAAAAATAAAAATCAACTGGCCACCAAACCACTGCCATTGCGAAGAGCACGACAGTCCAACAACTCGGTACAATTGGCAAATACTGCACTGAACCAACGCAGATAGCATCGCAGTACACTGAATTTCTTGTGGTCTTCATCTACGTCAAAGTTTGGGGCTCGAACAGTAGAGCAGGTACAGATTGTCCTAGTTCAGTCTGTTCTCTGGCCACTATGCTGTCAATAAATCTTTTTCTAATCATATTTTCCAGGTAGATTATGACTATGACTATGACCCATTTGATATGGTTCGATTTGGTCTTGTCTACAGGCATCTTGGAATAACTTGACCTAAGTAAGACTAAACCAAACAATTTGTTCTTAGCCATTTATACACACATTCACACAACAGTGTTTGCTTTCAGTGTACCTGAAAGGTACTTTTATTTTACTGTGGGATCAAGTATAGAACCCATAGAACTAAAGGAAGAACATGCATGTTCCATTAAAAAAATGTGAGAAATGTATTGTTGTGAGGCCACACTGCTAACCACTGGAAAGAAAATGCAGTTACTCCTTTTCATCCATCCATTTTCTGTACCGCTTTATCCTCACAAGGGTCGCGGGCGTGCTGGAGCCTATCCCAGCTATATTCGGGCAAGAGGCGTTGTACACCCTGAACTGGTCTCCAGCCAATCGCAGGGCACATATAAACAAACAACCATTCACGCACACACTCACACTTAAGGTCAATCAAGAGTCCTCAATCAACCTACCATGCATGTTTTTGGGATGTGGGAAGAAACCGGAGTGCCCGGAGAAAACCCACGCAGGCACGGGGAGAACATGCAAACTCCCCACAGGCGGGGCCGGGATTTGAACCCCGGTCCTCAGAACTGTGAGGCAGATGTGCTAACCAGTCGTCCACCATTCCGCCAAATTACTCCTTTATATTATGATAATTAATGCCATGATCCTGTAGTTTGTCATTACATAAATGTTGAACATACACTGTGTCGGATTGTAACGATTAAAGGTTGTCATAGCCAAGGGGTGGTACAAGAATCTTGTTGCTGTAATATTATTTGGATTATTACTAGTCTTCTTACCATCCTGTGCCTCTGTGGGAATCTGAGAGCTGTTGCTCTTGGAGCTACTCCTGGAGCTGGCTTTGCTCCTCTTGCTGCTCTGGGAGGTGATCGAGGGGTTAGACTGCAACTTCTTGCTGTTCCTGGGCCCTGCTGAGGAGGAGGAGGAGGTGGATGAGCCTCCTCTGGGGAGGGAGCCCAGTTTTGGATGAGGGCCCCCATTCCTGTCCCCGCCAGACTGGAGTGAGTGTGTGTGAGGTGTGGGACGCGGACAGTGAGTGGAGTGTGTGTGTGCGTGATGTTTAGTTCCGTTGCGTATTTGGCTGCTAGGTTGCGTCCGACATGGCTGGGTGGGGTGGATGGGTGTGGATCTGGCTGCTGGTTGACCTGTAAAGAGACAAAGGAGTTACTGTTCGGGGATACTGACTTCATATCACATAAATACAAGATAACAACTTCTTCACTACTATTAAAATTGTGAGTTCAATGTTTGTATTGTTTGTTCATGTACAGTCCTGCTCTCCAACTTCTGTACAGCCTGAGGCTTGTCTTTGCATGTGTGCAATTGCTCAGTGAGCCTCTCAAAAGCTACATTTAATTTAAAGCAAGCCCAAAGGCAGACTAGATTACTAAACTCCCCCTGATCTTATTTGTCTTAAACTCCTCCACAATCACCATTAGACTATCACTCATCTGTTGAACAACTGAATGAATCTCGAGTTTCACTGTTAATTATTTCATTTGAAAACAGGTGTCCAACATCCAAGAAATATATTTTCCTTTTGCAGCAGAGACAGACAGAGGATCAGCAGTTTTCTGAGAAATGTATTCTATTAAATTAGAATGATTGGATGGGTTTTGAATATGCCTAGCTCTATGGTGTATAATTTAATTAAACGATTCATTGAACGTGGGTAATTTCAGTGTATAAAGACAAAAGAGTTAAGCCTAAGCAGAACACACATGATGTACGACCCTCAAGACACCACTTCATGGATGATAGAGCCACATGGGCCCAAGATTATTTTGGCAACACTTTGTCAAACAGAACAATACATAGTTACATCCACCTATGCCAAATTAAACTCCTCTCCTCCAAAAGGAAGTTGAATTTTAACAGTGTTGAGAAGTAACGTCAACTCCTCTGTGCTCATGACAACTATCACGCAGTAGAAATGTGTGTTGTGGTCATTAGAATTTGGTGTGGACTCCACAGAACCATCTAGTCAGCGATGCAGTCAAAAGCCAAACTTCCATCATGTTGTAAGACTGTGTCAGTAACTTGGACCAACTGCCAAAAAGTACAAGTGGCCATGAATATTTCAACAATACCACACTGTGTGCAATGGTCGAATGTGTGGTTGCTGGAGGAGAGTTTGCTGGACTGGTGTGCCTGCAGTGGCGACCTCTCCCAAGTCAAGATTCTATGTTGTCTCAGGAAGAGAACAATGCTCGAGGGCATCTTCACTTCAGTCCTTAAAGTCCCTGTAAAGTAAAAATAGGTATTCTAAATTTGATACAACTAAAGTCATCACGTATATAAAATGAGGCTTCAAAATTGTGAATAATTAAGCCGTTGTCTGTGCTCTCGTGTCCACTGAAAAATGTATGCTACTTCATCTGGCAACTTTCTTATGCCTTCATGTATGTTTAAGATGTGAAAATATAGTATATCAACTAAAAGCGTGCGGTGGCTGGAATATATCCCACCACCTCCTCGTGGGGAGAGGCGCTAGCCACCAGCTAGCTTGCACACTAACAGGCTACCAGGGCTCCTCTCAGTCGGCGCACGGACGGTGGCTCGTCCGCGGCGTCACCTCTTCACTTGGGAATTTAAATAATGACAACGAGCTATTCTGTAAATTGTGGTCTCCAGGAAAGATGCATTTACGGGGTTTGGCCATTGCTAGCTAGCTAACTACAAGCTATAGTGGTAGAAATGGGCCCAGTAACTATAACTAAGTGACTCACAATTGCGCTGGATAATCACTGATGCGATTTGATATGGTGGGGAAGGGGCAACTCATGCCGGACACACAAGTGTGTCCCTGGGCACCATTTAAGCAGTGCTGGGTGATACGGCCTAAATTTGATATCATTTTTTTACCCTAATGTTTATACTCGATATGACTCGAGTATAAAATATATAAAATGTACCGGCATTACCAGACAGCTAGCAACCCTTTATTACTCAGTGACTGTTTTTTTTTTTTTTTTTTTTTTTTTTGTCAATGTATTTATGTCACAAAAGTGTCTCTGTCACTTGACTGTCTGTTGTCGTACTAGAGCGGCTCCAACTTCCGGAGACAAACTCCTTGTGTGTTTTTTTGGACATACTTGGCAAATAAAGATGATTCTGATTCTGACTCGATATTTATTGTAATAAAGGTTATAAATGTATAAAACTGGACCAGACCAAATTGATTGACATTATAAAGCAGGTTTATTTAACAATTATAAACATCAAAGAAATAAATTAATTTTGCCAGTATTTTAAAACATAATGATCTCAAAATTAGTGATGCACCGAAACAAAACAAATAAATAAAAAGAAAACGAGAAACCCAAGGCTGAAAACCGAAACACCGAAAGAAATTATTATGCCGATTATTAGTAAAATTACATTTATGGCTAGGACTGCAAAAGTGCCAACCTATTGAAATTCACTTCCAGAACACTGTGTCTGAATTTCCATATTTTCTTAAATTATGACAAGAACATTATTGTGAGACAGTTATTGCAGCATATTATGTAATAGGACAAAAACAATTCTGCATACTGGTCAATTGCACAACATAATCATTGCTCTCCAGTTGTAAGCGTTAATATTTGTTATTTGAATGTACTGTATTTCTTAGGGTTTGGCTCTGTTGTAGGTGGCAGCAATGCACTTAAATATGCCCAATCTGCCGGAAATCAAGAAGAAGACGAAGACATGAAGAAACTTGGCGTCATGAGGAACGAATATAATGCGGTGATCTGTAAATAAAGCGAATCAAAAAGGAAATACAAAATAAATAAATACAATTAAAATAATAACATTTTATTTCCATGATTGGAACGATTATTTCAAAAGCCTTCAAGGCTCCACTGTTTGTTTAAAATCCAAGTGAAACATAACATCGTGTCAAATATTGAAAGTGAGTAGTGATTTGACTGTTTATTGCAAGACATTTTTACAAGCCCTGGATATGACTATGAACAGTGACGTTAGCACTGATGCTAACACAACACAAAAGGCATACAGGCTAGCCCACCTTCCGTGTGTATGTAAAACTAAAACACAATAACAGTACATCTAGGACATAAAGATGAAACTGAACTTAGTAATCACTGTTTTGATTTAATTCAACATGCTCTGGCAACTTTTTCCAGTTAGGGTTTTAATAACGTGATCTGTTTAATCTCTGGAGTTTGTGCTATAGCGGTAAGAAGGCAGGAAAACACACCTTTGCTGCCAAGCTAAACAAAACTTAGAAGAAGATAAAGAAGAATAAAGTAGAAGACTGGGTTTAATGGCAGCATTTCATAGCATCCTTTGAAACCTTTAATATTTTCTTGACCATAAAGCACATGGTGTCTGGAGGTGTGGTGGGGCTCGATGAGACACGGTAGAGCACAACAGAACCAGGAAAAAAAAAAAAAAAACAATCAGCAACATGGGTTGCAGAGCCACAATCACGTTTTGGCTCAGCACCTTACACACACACACATACATGCACACACGCTGAGACTGTGGTCTTAAACTCTGGCTATGAAACACGACTAGCAATAAAAGTGTCTGTTCGATAACCGCTCCCAGACAGATAACCCAACAAGGACTGTTTTAACTGGCTCACGTCTGGCGTCGCGCTACCAATCCACTGTTATTTAAGATTCTTTTCATTCAGCGTTTTCTAACTTTGCTCCAGATGTTTGGCAAGTTGGACAGCCAGTGTGTGCATGCATTTTGCTAGTAGGAACTATAGTTTCTCCTCTAAACTATTACAGAAGTCAACGAGGACTGTTCTCTTGTCTCTTCCGCTCCCCCCCCCCCCCCCCCCCCCCTCTCACTTCATCACCCACCCCTGCCAACAACACTTCTGTGTCTGCCTTGTTTAAGAATTTTTCACAATAGAGCTTTTAACACCACAAGCTGGCCAGGATACTTCTTGGTGAGAGATGACGGGGATGACAGAGAGTGGTGGGATGGTGCACACGCCTCTTGGTTTGCATTGTCCTCGAAGGATTGCGGTTCGGGGTTTGTGTGGTGTGTGCGTGTGTGTGTGTGTGACAGCATGAATATAGCAGGATCTGGCATGCAAACAGACAAACTTTGAGAGCCCTGCAGTCTGGACTGTCTCCAAAGAGAGCTTGAGGTTAGACCCACTTGCGCACACAAATATATGCATGGATGAACACATGAAAGCCTTACTCCGAAAAAAAAAAAAAAACGAAAACAAAAAAAACCATAAAGATCCCTTTGTCTGAAATAGAGAATGTAAAGAAGTGAGATGAAGTGAGCGTGAGAGCGAAGGAAAGCAAAGCAATGGGTCGGTGTTTGTAGGTATTTGAAGCAGGACAACTTGCAAAGGCGTGACTCATAAACATAATGATTCAGCAGTGGTTAAAAATAACAGCGGAATTGGGCCAATGTGTGGTGTTGACATGATGAGACTGGGAAACTGCAGCGTGTTGTCCCCAATGCTCAAACGCATGCGCATATACTATATTACTATGCATATTATTAAGTGCAATGGTCCAGAGTGCGTAATCAAATGAGTCACAAACAGTCAGAGCGCTCCGTACCCCCTCCTCATGCACGCACACACCCAACTCATTTACACCCACACCCTTTACCTCCTTTCCTGGCATATCTCAGCTACCCTGTACTTACACACCTCCTTCCCAGCCCAGAGAAGTGTTCATCTCTCTACTTATCCTCTGTTGGCAAGAGCCACCGGGATAACTGGGAACTATGTTTGTCTCTAACTGCTTCATCTCCACTGCTGCAGCTTAGAGGTGAATATGGTGAAAGCTTTGAACGGCGGAGTACTTTATATGATACTGTATATTTACCAGTAAAGAAAACCCCCTCAATCCCGTCCTCATTATTGCACACTTGCATTCTTTTAAACAAGTCAAGCAAGTTGGTGCTGTAAAACGGGGAGAGAGATGTCTCAAAATTATTTGCGCGTTTTTCAAAGCCACAAATATATCTGCGATTTACATGTGTTTTTTAATGTCGTGTGTGCATTTATCATGGCTTATCATTTGTAAATATTAAATTTTGCTTGTGAATTGTTGAAAGTGCGTTTGTGGATCAGCGAGCACGTGCATTTATTTTTGAGTTAGGAAGGCCCTCCCTCCATCCGCTAGGCAGCAATGTTGCTGTCACCGTTGATACTTGACTGAAAGTCATTTTTATGGGAATCCAATAGTCTATGGTCTGACCCTGCTGAAATCCCCCCAAAATTGACCATGGCTGAACAAGGTGGACAACCAGCAGCCTCATAATTAGTAAGTAAAATATAAAAAAAAAATCACCTTCCTCATCTGTCAGCAAGATACAAAAAACAGCGTATTAATAAAGTGTTTAAATAATAGTGGCTCGCTCTCAAACATACATATATATATATATATATATATATATATATATATATATATAACTTGTAAACATGTAAATCGCGGATATATTTGTGGATTTGAAAAAAGGAAACAAATAATTTTGAGACATATCTCTCCCCATACTGTAAAACGCTATTTAAAACCACCTCCACAAAGAATTTCACGCATTTTTGGCTACAATAAACCAGTGATCAATACTTTAATGTTAATGAGGCCTGTTTTGTTTTTTTTGTTTGTTTTGTGCGATTTTCGTGGTATGTATAAATGGTGTGTCAAAACCTCGTCATAATTATCAGTTCATATGTAAAACTCATTTTTGCTCATGGGATGTATTTGTTAGCCATTGATCGAATGATTTTAATGCATGGTAGAAGACATTCACTAAAACACAGTGGCTGGCCATGTTTTGGGGTTTACTAGTGAGGAATCTTTGAGGTCTGGCATGGAATACCCATCTTGCCTAGCTACAGATTTAGAAATACAAAATGTTTGACGTGCAAGGAATTCATTTGTTTCCTTTATAGTACTGTCTGTGAACCAACTACAAAAGAAAAACTGCAGGCGTAGACACCAGTATCAAAATAAACAGATTCAAACACTGTGCGGGCCAGGTAACTATGGGGCCCTTCTTTTTCACACATACGACTGTACTGTATATAGAACAACCTCTCTTAATTTCAGTAAATATTAACAAGTATTTTTATATGACTTATTGAATGTCACTTTCAGTAGCTTTTGGTTTTACATTTTTGATGTAAAACACCTTGGTGCCCAGAGTCCATCCAATGGCTCGAGCGCAGCCGCTAAGCCGGTCTGCGCATCTCCACGCAATCGATTGGGCGAGAGGCGCCTTTTTGTTTGCGCCAGCCTCCGTCCCAACAAACGCTAACCCACGGGCTGGCATCGGCTGTTAGTGGACTTCCGCTTCGTGAAGCCGCATCCTGGCTGACCGGGAAGCCCCTTTAGCCGGCCCTCCGCGGGCCGCCACCACCGTTGCCCCTCAAAGAGCTAATCCGTCGAATTATTTAAGCATATTGTAACAACAGCACTCTTTCATGGTATACTAGTGAATGTTTATCTCAAGTCGAAAGTCGTGGGGGAAAGAACATAACACGGAGAGAGAATAACGATTGCGACTCCCCATTACAACATTTCCCCCGCCAATACATTACAGTCGTACCAAATATTAAATAATGAAATAGGTCCACACCCCACAAATACAATGCAAAAATAATCTGACCTATTTTGTTCATTTTGTAAATGGTACTCTTCAAGGATAATATTAGCTGTCACATAAGAGTGGTGATTATACAAATAACGATACATTCTGGAAAGACTTGTGCTTTTTGACATTCAAAACTGTTTATCTCAACCTAGCAACTGCTTTTTATTTATTTATTTATTTTTGCCTTTGACTCACTTGAGTGAATTCCAGATGAATGGAAATAGTGTGTAAACATAAGGAAACGATGGTTAGACTTGGGCATAGTGAAACAACATGAGACACAGCAGCATTTTACATGACCTGCAATACCAACCTAAAACACAGAAGCCTGGACCTCTTTTTCTCATCTTAAGGGCCATCTATAATTCTTCTCTGGCCGAAACCAGTAGGCGGTTTGTAAACTTGGTCCACGAAGACTTATCTTAACTTCCTTTTCTTAGAATTAAAATTCAAAGCAACCAAAATCCTTTAGAATAAACCAAGTGAGAGCGCTGTCTTCTCTTATTTTTTGCAAGAATAAGAAGAATAGGAAAGTTGGGACTAGTGAGCAAAACAGCACCGATAAACAAAACATGGAGAACAAATAATTTACATTTGTTTATGAAGTTCAATTATTAGGATCATCAAACAGGCTACAGACAGTACACCAGCAAATAGCAGAGTGCAAAGATGTCATGAGTAAATTAAAAAGACATGCTCCTATCAGATGAAATGTTAATCTAGAGATGTTTGTGTTCAGTCAACCAAAGGGGAAATGAATTAGAGTGTGCTGGTGTGAAAACACTATTAGGGTGGTTTGTTATAATCAAACCCTAATTCATCTTCCCCCTTAATGAGGTACATTTGGTCTGGTTTGAACAGTGAATAATTGAATTTGGTTGCTGGGTCTTCTTACGTCAGCACGGTGCGCGACTGATTAGCACATCTGGCTCACAGTTCAGGGGACCGGGGTTCAAATCCCAGCCCCGCCTGTGTGGAGTTTGCATGTTCTCCCCGTGCCTGGGTGGGTTTTCTCCAGACCCTAGTGAGGATAAGCGGTAAAGAAAATGGATGGATCTTCTTACTGTGTGAAATGGAATAGAACTGAATCAGAGGTTGGATTAAGACAGATTTACACTTTTACAAAGCCAACAACTGATTTGGACAACAAAAAGGGAACTTTGAAAGCACCTTTCAAGTGAGGTCGGTATATTATGTGCTAATTTGTCAATGACTAAGTGATTGCAAACAAAGTGGAAGGCAGCAAGGGATACCAGATAGCACGAGAAGAAAGCTGGAAGACACATTTGGTTTCAAAATTATATTGATGCTCAATTATTACTGTTTAAATGTATCACATCGTACTGAAAGTTATTGATATTAATTTACCCAATTTGTACAGCCAAATAATGTAAGATAAAAAAGGTGAACAACAAGAAACATAGCTGCATGATGTCTTTAACACCGCTAAACAGTCTGTGACAGCAGAAACCAGAGCATCTTTTGAAATGATTTATACGTCCAATACAAGACCTAAATTATTTAGGTCTTGTATTGGATCTTGTTAAATTGAGCAGTTGCAGCTACTGAACTGTCCCGCGAGTGCAGTTTGGCACTGTCCTGCTAAATTTCCCACCAACAAAGCATTGCACACCCCGTGATGATGACATAAAAGGCAACAATAACTCTATTGTCATCTTGTTAAAGACATAATACTTGCAGGGCTATGTCTTCGTTGGGCTGTCAACACATCTGCACATAAATTATCAGTTTTCTTGCGAACGTATAGCATGAGTCAGAGAGGAACAAAGATCCATTTCTCTGACGGAAAAAACCAAAACAATTTTAACCTAGCTTTGTGTCATAAACACTACTGTGAACTTCTCTGTGATAAATTACAAGTGCCTGGTGAAGCAGGGCCATTAAGCATGCACATACTGCTGTTAGCCTGACGTCAAAGACTGGCGGGTTCATGACATCACCGAGGAGTGCGTCTGTCTAACTCACACTTGCGCACACACTCTCAGACATGTTAACAGCTCTCGTGGCACATTGTTCTCAGACAGCTCCTCATAGGCCCAGCGCCAGACACATGCTTGTGCTACAATGTCATCACAACGTCAGTGCTGAGAAACCTTCTGTTTTTGCTTCTGTTTCTTCAAGCTCAATGCCACGCAAATAACACCCAGACACACAAACACACGCTAATAAACAGATCTCGCATAGCCATGACCTCAGCACACACCTTGAGTCATTTTATGCATCTTGTTTAGTTTGAAGTTGTGTTGTAGGTGAAGCAACCCATCTAAGAAAGAAGTGCAAAAGATAGTGAAGCATGGTAAAAAATTCCAACTAAACCCATGTTGCATAACTCTTCCTACCATATGGAGTCAGCGGGTTCCATAGATTTTATAAGGATATAGAACCCTGTTGGGAAGAAAGCACATGACTCAAACAAACCACCATCGTGGGCCTGAGAATAGGAACACACAGCAAATAGACCAGGTCGTGAGGCAAAACCACAGACAGACACAGCAGACGTTCACACACCCACTCACACGCTCACCATTCACCTACTTAAACGCTTCCCAACTGAGCTGCGGGGTCAGTCAGTTGCCACAAAGTAGCTATTACCAAGGGGCAGGTTTGGATGTGCGTGTCACCCGTCACTGGATTCCAGGAAACAAACGCTCATAGTTCTCTAACACAAGCTCATATGTCAACTTACTGAACTGTCTGCCCACTCCACATTTGCTTTTTCAGTCACTGTTACAAAACTGCAGAAAAGGCACACTTAGACAATGTGGAGCACAACGTTTAGAGAGCAATCATTAGGGGACTTAGCTCCGTGGCTGTGGCTGTAGAACTCAACGACACAGTAGAACGATTGGATTTACATTTGCCTTATTTCAAATTGGAGCCAGAGCAAGACATATATACATCAGAGGTGGTGGAAAGGCAGCCTAATTGTGCAACCTTTGGCTTTGATATAGCGGGCGTAACTGTGCTCCAGACGAAAAGAGTGAGAGACAGTCTCTCTGGCTGATACGTTGAACTTGTAATATGAGGGAGGGAAGTGGGTGGTGTCGGCTGATAACGATACGATTCAAGAGAAAGGACTTCCAGGTGTTTTGGACATGCACATCACAAAAACAGAGGCGGAGCGGCGCTACGAACTAGCAGGAGGAATGCAGGACAGGAAAACTGGCAATTTCAGGGAAGTAGCTTAGACTTGTGTTTGAATGAAGCCATTATCACTGACTATCACTATTATCTATCACTATTTCTTACAGTATGTTAAAAACAATAAAACATTGAATTCTAATAAAGTTATTTATTAATTTATTTTTATATACCCGTAAGCAAGGTTTTTGCTTTTAATATGCCTTTTACAGTTGGACTGCATTTCTTTAGACTCCAAACTATTTTGAACTAAATCAACAGTGCCTCTGTTGCGTGCAGCCAAGTAGTGCACAAAATTTTTCATCCAACTGTTTCAAGATGAAATTAAATTGTTCTTTCATTGGTCAAGGCTAACTGGAGACTATCCTAGTTAACCTTGGCCGAGCGGCTGCTACACCCTGGACTGGCCACGAGATCACATCAAGACAAACAATTATTCACACTCACGTTCTCACCTATAGGCAATTTATAGTCTCCGGTTAACCAATAATACCTGTTTTTGGAATGTGGGGGGAAGCCGGAGTCAATCAACAATCAATTCCACATAATCGAGAGAAATGTTAATGAATTAATCAGCTACTCGGTTTTACGATGCCCCATAACTGTAATATTCCTATGTATTGCCATCATCATGTGAATGATCATTGTCATCCTATACTTTGATTGTGTATTAAAAAGGCGTTTGTACTTTTCGTACGTTTTAAGATGTGGCGGTCCCACTCTGTCTTCTTATACTTGTTTTGAAAGTGGTGTTATTACACTTCAGATTAAACCGACCAGACTGTAATACAATTTGATGTAACCCCAAACCACCTCCTTTAGTCTGATCAAATTTTGGCTCTTTGGTTCAGACGGCTGTCTCAGACACTTTTCACACCAGCTATTCTGGTTCGGACCAAACAAAGTTGGCGGGAATGCGCTCTAAAAGTCCAGCACTGGAAAATACAGGTAATCATGTTCTGTGGTTCATTCCATTAGTCCACACAAGCTGCTGCAAGTTTGATGTTTATTACATCTTTTTGATACAGGAGTTTCCTTTTTTTTTTTTTTTCGATTATTGTTTTCGTCAAGGCGGCACGGATGCCGACTGGTTAGCACATCTGCCTCACAGTTCTGAGGACCGGGGTTCAATTCCCAGCCCCGCCTGTGTGGAGTTTGCCTGTTCTACCCGTGCCTGCGTGGGTTTTCTACGGGTACTCCAGTTTCCTCCCACATCCCCAAAACATGCGTGGTGGTTGATTGAAGACTAAATTTCCCGTAGTTGTGAATGTCAGTGCGAATGGTTGTTTGTTTCTATGTGCCCTGCGGTATACCCTGCCTCTCGCCCGACGATAGCTGGGCTAGGCTCCAGCACGCCCGCGACCCTACTGAGGATAAGCGGTACAGAAAATGGATGGATGTTTTAGTCAATACAAATGAGAAGTAAAGTCCCCAACAGGGCTCAATATAGGACCGTTAACTACAACACATGGTGCATTTCAAATAACAAATAAAGCAGCAGATACTGACATATTTCTTTAATAGGCACACGATGTCTTTTTTAGGAAGGCTGACAAACAAAATAGGAAAATGACATTTAGCGGCTGCTGGAAGAGAATATGACATCAGGCATGTGGCTTTCAACTTATTAAATCTAATGTTTCATTAGGATGCATATTGATTTGACTGATAACATAATGTCCTGTGAAGCGCGAACAATTAAATGAGATTTACAAATGGAAGCAAATTTTTCAGCGGCAGCCGCACTCGCCCACAGTGTCGTCAAGGTAACGACAACACTCGTTTTCCCATTATGAAGAGAGGAAGAAGACAGAAGAAAGGAGGAAACGTGTTTCATTTCAAGTGTGCTGATTTGAACGCAGGCTTGCTTGTGTTCAGAAATCAAGAACGTATCCTACTTGGCTGACAATGTCGCTATTTTTGTGGACCTATTTGTTAAAGGTCAGGACAATGTGACTCATCCGACCTTGTGATATGTAATGGAAACACGATTCTCACCAGTCTTTCTCTATTTGTGTGTACGTCTGTGAACTTGTGCGTGAGAATGTGCTATTTACTCACATGTGATACCCCTGCTGGGTGTTGTGAGCTCCGGGTGCGAGAGGCTACTTTTGCATTTGCCTCCGTCGTCACCTTGTGTCCTCTCTGGGATGACATTTGACCTCAATATGAGGGGCTCAGTGTAGGTGTTGGCCACATCTGAAAAAACAAACAAAGACAAAGCACCTAAGATAACATTAAACCTTTATCTGAGACCACACAGTAAACTTTATTTTGAAGGTGATTCCCAGTATACAAGAACCTTTTTGAAGCGTTGCTTTTCGTGGCCATATTTGTATGATGAAAAAGCCATACTCTCTGCCTGTGAAAACATGTCAATTCTTGTTGTTGTTCACATCCACATCCACTTCATTAATTTAAAAAGCAGCTCTGCTGACTTCAACAAAGCAGAAGATTTGTCTAAGTGTGTGTCTGTGTTGGTGTGTTTTCTGTGCTCAACCTGCATCTGGAAGTTGTTATAGTCAACCCCCTGGGATTGTTCAGGGGTCTATGTGCACACTTGTGTAACCTGAAATCCTGTGGCTCTGTGTATGTGTATGTATGTGTTGAGAGTATACAGTATGTATGTGTGTGTTAAAAATATATAGGAGGAGAACACACACACATTTAATATAAAAATATACAGCATACAAAATATACAGCATGTCTGGGTGTTTTATGTGTGCACTGGCACCTCACACTGCACTAATGAAGCTGTTATTATGTACACAACACACACACACACACACACACACACACGTGCATACGCACATTTACAACACGGAGGCCTTCAAAGCAGGGCAAGCTTGGGCCTCCAAGAGGTGCAGACTCATTCTGAGGTAAATGAGTGCCAGCTGGGTTTGATAAAAACACATTCACGCACACATATATGCACACACAAGCCAAACCACATCCTGTGCATGGACTCAACACTTCCCGGCTATGTTTATTTATTTTAGCAACTCTCGCTCACTTCTCTATCTGTTGTCCTGTCTCTGTCCCCAGCCTCTCACCCCGAAATTCATGTTGGCTCCACACTCACTTCAAATACATTCCCTCTAATAGCTGGCATAGCCTTACAAATACGTTCACATTTCTGTCAAGTCTTTGCAAAGACGTTTAAGTTTGAGCTGCAAGAGAGAAGTATTTTGCTCAGACTAGTACAAAGAAGATATAAAATGACTGCGGATGTTCCTTTCAAAGACAAACAAACCCCTGATTCCTTCAGGAAGAGGCACAGATTCAACTTCCTTTGCACTAAATGGCTCAAGTGACACAGTTCCAATGTTTTGCTCCCAAGTGGCACAATTCAGATGTGAGTCATAGCAGCGGAAAGAGAAAAATAATGCATAATATCAGATATCCTCAGATCGGTACCAAGTATCCTGAATACGTGCATAAAAAAAATCAGATATCTATTGGATACGCAACGACCGCAACCGCAGCGCAAACTCTGTCAATGCAAGCCTGAAAAATCCAAACTTATTGGATCGGCAAGGTCAATTCCTTTGTTTTTGAAGATATTTGGGTTTCAGATCAAAAGGTGAATATGAGACAAAAGTTCAGAATTCCAGCATTTATTTTATGGTATTTACATCTAGATGTGTTAAACAACTCAGGACAGAGCACCTTTTATTTGAAACCATCCACTTTTCAAGTGAGCAAAAGTATTGACACAGACATGATTAAGTTAACTTTAAGTGAATAACATTTAATATTTGGTGGCATAACCCCTACTTGGAATAACTGCCTCAAGCCTGCGACCCATTGACTTGACCAGGCTGATGCATTCTTCATTTGAAATGCTTTTCCAGGCCTTTACTGCAGCCTCTTTCAGTTCTCGTTTGTTTCTGGGGGTTCTCCCTTTAGTCTTCTCTTCAGGAGGTAAAATGCATGCTCTATTGTGTTAAGGTCCGGTGATTTACTTGGCCAGTCTAAGACCTTCCACTTTTTCCCCCTGAAGAAGTCATTTGTTGTGTTGGCAGTGTGTTTTGGGTCATTGTCTTGTTGCTTGATGAAGCTTCTCCCAATTAGTTTGGATGCATTTTTGCTTTTTGCAGTCCGGCCTGGTCCTTATCCCCCGCAAAAGCGGGGTTTCACTGTAATGGCAAGGTTATTATTTTCTTCTCTGTTGTGACCTAGTGTTTACAACTGCCTCACAGTTCTGAGATTAAGGTTTCGAATCTCTGCTCAAGCATTCCTCTGTGCCGTTTGCATGTTCTTTCTGTACTTATGCGGGGTTTTTCTGCATCCTCTAGTTTCCTACTACATTGCAAAAACATCTATGTTAGGTTACTTGAAGACTAAATTGCACATAGATGTGAATGTCAATGATTGTTTTTTTTATATACAGTACGTGCCCTGCAATTGACTGATGACTTCTCTCGGCCTAGTTGGCTGGGATAGGCTACAGCTGTTCGGTGACCCCAATGAGGACAAGCACTGTAGAAAACGGATGGATCAAGGGACAAAACCTAAATTCCATGTTGTCGTAACCCTTGTATAGTTGCATTTTGGACACCTACACAGGCAGGTTGTTTTATGTATTCAGTGAATCTTTGTACATTGATATGGGATATGGGTCACTAGAAATATAGGCATTAAACCTGCAGCGTAAATCCATCCTTACAGCTGCCATCTCACAAGCTTTTCACCCAAGTCTATGTTATTCACTACCAAAACACTGCAGGAAGTAAAGTAGCCTTCGTGTATTAGACAAACCATGTCATCTCATGCAAGTGTTGGAACTTAAATAGATTAAATAAATTTCACTTTCCCGACCCCGGATGTGTGGAGTTTCCATGTTCTCCCTGTGCGGGTTTTCTCCGGGTATTCCGGTTTCCTCCCACATCCCAAAAACATATTTGTCTTTGTGCATGCTATTGTGATGGCCGCTAATTGCTTTTTTGAAAGATAGTTGCTGGCAGGGTCAGAAAAGTCGTTAAATAAATTCCCAAATTTGGCTCGCTGCTGAAATTGTATTCTTGTTCCTCAGCTTTGGGTGGCGGCTATTACGCTTTTCCAAATCAGTGATTTGAATCATTACAAGTTGGACCTAATCCACATTGTATCCCCGAACTTGCAGGCTGCACTGACTGTGAGTGGGAATGCGGCACATGGGCCACTAGCTGCCAATGCCTGACCTACTGGAGCTAGACTCAATGTTAGCTGAAGTTTCGGCGTGTGAAGTAACTGAATTACAGTAAGTTAGCACCCATTATTTCTGTCATGTTGTAATGTTGGTTTGACCTGACTGATTAGAATACATGATTTGACTAGAGCAGTGATTCCCAACCTTTATGGAGCCAAGGCAGATATTTTACAATTGAAAAATCTCACGGCACACCAACAAACAAAAATATCACAAAAAGTGGATACATTAATTAATGTATGTACTTCCTGACATCTAATAGAAGACCATTCATTTGTTCTGTCTGTCACTATGCCTCACTGGCATAAATAGATGAACAAAGATACATTATTGTAAATATAATTTTTGAGCAATTAAGTACACAAGTATATACAGTAAATGAAAAAGTCATTTAAATAGACACATTGGTCCATCTTGTGATTGGATCGGTGATCGGTTATCGTTTTTTTAAATTTGCTGATCGGTGTTCGGCCCCAAAAATCATGATTGTGTACAGCCTTGTTAAAAAATTTGGAGTTCCTGAGAACTAAACACATTCCCACCAAAGCCCTTAGTCCCATCCAAGCAGGCCCTCAAACAATTGTTAACTGGCATCAACATCAAACCACCAACCCGCCCGACCTCAGCCATTCAGGAGATCTGAGAATGATGAGCTTCTAATTGGAATCAGACCAGAGCAATCAAGGTCTGAAGAGACCCGGCTATGTCCCTACACAGTTGTTTGTTCACATAATGTTCTTGTGTTTATGCATGTTTCCAAAATTGCAGTAATGTATGTGCATATCCACAATGCACTTGCGTGTGTGTCACTGCAGGGCAAAGGGGAGGAATTTTGCTTTCCTGGTAAACACAGCTAGTAAAGCAAAAACATATGGATAACACACACACACACACACACACACACACACACATGCACAAACATTTGTGTATGCACAGAGGCTACTATATGAGCTGATGCAAATGATGTGACATATTTTAAACCAGCAGCAGGATAGCACAGCTTCCTGTTTCTTTGACTGGGATCGCTACTGCCTTTAAGACAGATAGAAATAATCACCAAAAGTGACCAAATGCTGTGATGTGATGGCACTCTACTCTATATATTGTCTTGAGCAAAGTCTTGGACTTATATAACATACTGAGGATTTGGACAATCATAAATAATTGGTAATAAATCAGAGACAATCACGTCAAATGAATATGTTTTAATGACCCTAATTAAAAGTTAGTTAAATAACAGCTGAGTTTAGAATAATTTTGTAATAGACAGATACTGTATTTCCTCAAATATAATCCTGCACTATATTTGACTCAGCGTCGCAATTAATTGCCGTGTCCCTGTACAACACAAACCATCTGCAGAGCAGACATTTTGTAAAACTGGAGTTTAGAGTCTGAAAACAACGTTCTGCTGCATGAGAAAACTAAAACAACAATGTTTTGTTGTGCATTCATGCAGGGAAAACACAACTAAGTATTGTCCAGAAAAAAAGAAAAAAAAGACTGACAGAGACCATAGTTTAATAAACAATAATGTTATTATAGGCATTTTTTAGATTTCAATTTTATTATATACAAACCCCAATTCCAATGAAGTTGGAGCACTGTGTAAAACAAATAAAAACAGAACAAAATGATTTGCAAATCCTTTCCAACCTACTGCATAGTCAATTGAATGCACACCAAAGACAAGATATTTAATGTTCAAACTGATGAACTTTTTTTGGTGCAACACGTTCCAAAAAAGCTGGTAAGTGCCATACCCTATACACGTATTATGCTTTATTATTGGAAAGATGCACTATGTAACCTTATGAGTGCACATTTTGTATTGGCGCACACTTTAATAGCTGATTGAGCCAGAAAAATATATAGTGGGAGATAGAAGTCAAGAGGACTCGAAAGAGGTGGAGAGCATCAAAGCAGAATTTTGTAGCACAGATATTGTGGGGACAGTGCTGTAGTATCTGCCTGGCCAGTGGTAACAACTGGAACTGATTGAAACCACACACGAACACTGAGGGTTTTGACCAGAACGAGCATAACACGAGGGAGCACACAACTCTGGTTGATACAGTTGTATCTGAATCCAATAAGTAACAAAAACAAATCCATGCAGGAGCACGCATACAATGAAGAAAAGTGGAATTCATTGTTTAACTGCAGTCTGGTTGACACACGCGCACGCACACAAATAACCAGAATGTTTAAAGAGAGATTATACTTTGAACGAATGACAGTGATAGAAGCTCATTAAAAACTTAAACTGACTACTTTTAAACATTATAGTAATTGTGTTAGATTGTCACTTAGATTTGTCTTTTTCCTTCACCTTAATAACTGTTATACTGTTACACTGTATTCAACTCTTTACAGTTAGGTATCGAGATAAAAAAATAAAATAAATAAACGGTATGTAATGTAATGTAGTTCACTATAAAAGCCTGAAAATTATTTTCCCTGCATCTCTAAAATCACAGACTTGAGTCACCTTCAGATTCAAATCTTGTCTGTTTCAGTATGTCATTCTCTACAGCAATGTGCATTTGTGCCATTGTGGGATACTTTGTCTGTAGCAAAGGCAGCTGAGCTTACCGTGTATTGCTACGACACAGAAGGTCTCTGCCTTTATTGGCAGCAAATCTTTCGTGTTTCAGTGTTAAGAAATGTGAAAGACAAACATCTTCCAGAAAAACAGAAAGCAATTATGAAATAAATATTAATTTCAGTTTTTTGGATTGGGTAACTGTGACTCAGTGGTAGTTAGACTGCAAATAGAGATTCGAGATTGTGAAAATAGCAAGCACCGGACATTTTTTAGTCAATATGGTGTGGTTATTAACATTATTAAGGTAGTTGGATGTTAAAGCACTGATCAATCCAGTACGAAATATCACACTGCCCGTCGTCAGGTACTGTGCAGGCTAATGCATTGAAGTGTACAGTTTCACTTCTAAACATGTTGTAAGCAGTGGTCCAAGAGCACTTCAGGCTGAACATAATTGTTTCTGGTAACATTGACGGCTTGGTGATCTCAAGAATAACGATTATAATAATGATAACCAATCATGAAACATAAAGGATGGCAGCAGACAACTTGAAGCCAGAGGAGACAACCCATGCATTCACAACCATTTGATCTTCAATTCAAACTTGCACCAAGTGACTTTACATGAAAGGCTTGTTTATTGCCTTTCAAATTATGTTGACGTAGTCTCTCATCGGTTAATATGTGTTTGCGTGCTTGTGAGAGGCAGCAACAATTTTTCAAACGTTTGCTAGGTGGAGAAGTGGTGGGGCAAGAAAGCTCACTCATTTTTGTACTTCAAATATGTTGTAAAAATGCCCCAAATTGCACCTCGGTTATTTCAATCTTGGTGGGAAACTAAATTAGACATTGGCCTCAATGAACTTCTGTGACTAAAATGAGACAGGCAGGCACACAGTTGCATTCAAACACAGAATAGGAGAAAACATACTGCAGTTTAGTGTGGAACAAACATGACGCGATCAAACAAAATATCACCAATATTTAGACTGTAGTTGTTATTGGAGGAAAAAAAATACATGTATTTGTATACATGTATATTAATGAATTAACTGAATAAATATCATTTAAACATTCACTAAGTCTTGATGACTCCACCACAGACTCATATGCGAAGGTGTGTAAACCAAACTGGTACATGTTTACAGAGAACTAGATAGACCCTAAAAGCAGCCAGTTTTAAATGACAAAACAAGATGAAATGACAGTGAAGAGAATTATTGTCACAACTACTGTATGTTGTCACGTTGTGGTAGAATATAGGCTAACAATACAGATCAATGTTGAGTTTGTCAACAAATAACTATTTTCACCTCACTAAATGAATTGCTCCCATATAATAAGAAAGCCCTTTATTAGACCTTGGGCGACAATATTCAAATAATTACCTCAACCAAGCACAAATTGTGTTAGGCCAGGAATTGTTTTTGATTGCTGTCTGCTGGTTGGTTCGATTGTTTTTAAAGTTTATATAGTTTGTTACAGAGAAGTGGTGCATGGGCTAAGGAATAACCCATTTTATTTTGGTGTAGATCCAGACAAATGTGCAGCTCAGTTCATTGTCCACTGTTATAGACGGCTTGCATTTTGGCCAAATAGGGCAGTCATGCCGCAGATGGAACTGAAGTTAAAAAAGTCAACGGCCCAGGAAAGTTGCAAAAAAAGGTCTTGTAAATTTGACACATCACAGAAAAAGAGTCTTTTTAACAAGACTGTCAAATTTGAATGAATGAAAAAAAATTGCGATGTATGTGAAATCGGGCTTCAAAATGGTCAAGAATTGAGACATTCTTTCAGCTTCCAGATGCTGTGGGCATGTCGCAGAATGCTCTGAAAATCCCAACTCTTGGAGCTTTCAGTTGACAATCAAATATGTGTCAGAATTCCCAGCGATGCACATTCCACACACTCTCAAGGGCCGCAGAGAGGCATTCTGTGGCAGCCAGGCAGCCTCTGAGCCCCACGCCGGGACAATTTTCCCTCCTTTGCCTATGTTGAAATTTAGCCATTAATCGTGTTGCTGTGGCCATTGAAGGATGCGCCATATGTGGTCACAGCAGTGCGATGGACCTGGGTGGTGACGGCCCTAATGTAGTTAAGCTGGACTTCCCGCGGCTACTCTAGCAGCTGACGGGCTGGCAACTGGCCGCCAGGAAAGCAGAGCCTGTCCACTTCGCTGTTGCCTCACTATGCGCCTTGTGTGGGGTCACACCACGGCAGATATACTGTAGCCCAAATAAGACATTACACTTCAGGGAAGATGTATTTTTTGTAGGCATAGTTTGAAAGCTAACTGTATGCTATACTGGAAGGACTGGGTCAAGTTATTATGAATAAGGAAGTGGCAATTCCGCCGAATAGCCACTGCATGGAATGAGGGCACTTGGCACTTATATAGTGGGGGGCGGGCAATTGATGCCAGAAAGTATACCCCCCAGCCCGCTTTCGTCATGGGGAATCAGGTCAGATGAGAAAAAGAGTTTTAAGCTATAGCTAAACAATTTAGTACGATATTCTTCTCAGTCTTTGGATGTTTTCAGCACTTGGCAGCAAACATATTTAATGTCGT
Organism: Phycodurus eques; assembly: GCF_024500275.1. Taxonomy (NCBI): domain Eukaryota; kingdom Metazoa; phylum Chordata; class Actinopteri; order Syngnathiformes; family Syngnathidae; genus Phycodurus; species Phycodurus eques. The sequence goes on from NC_084534.1 coordinate 13,760,740, forward strand.
GAGAAAAAAAAGCATGTAAATGACTTATCTGGGTATTTAAAAACAGTAAGTCATAATTATTCAATAAAACGTGTCCTACAGACAGTTTGTTTGCTCAGCCACCATCTAAAGAGATCTCATTTTAAAAACACAGCTGCAAAGTACCTGAACAAAGTTATCTTTGTAAAGGCAAATATGTTGATGCAGCTCTTGCATTGGATCTCATTAGATTATTGTGCAAGGTGAGTGTATCAGTATAAGGAAACAAACAGGAATTGTAATCAACAAACAGTCCCAAAACAGGATTCCAGCTATCCATCCATACAGTATATACTGTACAAATCAAGGAATTAGTAGGCTCAGATAAGGAATGCGACACAGAGCAAGATAAAAGAACATGAGAGAAGTGGGTCAAAAACACTGAATAGGAGGCACAAAAAAAAAAAAAGATGCCAGTGGTAAAACAAAAGAATGAGGGGTTAGCATATGAAGCTGAGGTTTGCCTACATAAACAGATAGCCTCATTGCATCTTCATGTCTGAGGCAGAGCAACATTCCCAACAGTGAGGAGCACACATCTGTCAAAACATAGCACCGTTCCGTGGCCTTGGAGCCAATGAGGGGAGCTTGACTTATTAGAGCAGGAAAAGCTGTGAACACAATCGGGGACAACTAGATTGCAAAAAGATCTCTCTGCACTCTGTTGTCCATGCTTGCTCACTACGCAAGGGAGACAGTCATCATTAAAATGTAGACAGTTTGGTAAAAATGGTTTCATTTCAGTTATCAAATTTGTGATACCAAAATGGTTTGAATAAATAAATACATGTACATGTTGATTAAATGCATCAAGCGGTGGATGTGTTTAATCTATAATAACTTCATCAAAATACAGACAGAAGATAGATTTAGATTTATACTGCTAAATCTGTCACTCTGGAAAAGCTATTAATTTACTGCAATTCACCTTTTTATGGTTATAATACGAAATATTTTGTTCAATGTGCATGATGACTTTTTCTGGTACACCGTAAAAAATCAAATGTAGTGTTTTCTCCAACCAGAGATTGACACAATAAAATCATGCTGTCTTGAACTGCTAATTGGTACCAAAAATAAATGGTGAATAGAAACATTATTAGTAAAATGATGTTTAAAAAAAACAAAAAAACTGCAATTTTACTGTATGTAGTTTTAGAAAAGTATACAAATATTTTAATATAATGTCTCGAATAAAAGAAGCATCCTTGGGTCCCTTTAAAGGTAATACTGTATTTAGTTATTATTAATATTATTATTGTTATTATTAGCATGTTTCTGAAAATGCTGACAGCCAGCTCAGACATTGACCAATTCTTGGTCTTGCTCTATTTGTGTTTTTGAAGTGTCTCTAAGCATGACGTCAGCGCAGTGGGTGAACAGGTCTTGTACCACTTCTTAGGAAGTCAAAGAGACTCAGTCATGTGTCATGAGCTGTTGACGCAAACAGCAAGAGAAAACAGTTTTAATGCATGTGCTGGCTAGGCAAATATCTGGTAGATTCTTGTAAGTGTTGTATGTGGGCTGTCAGATTTATTTATTTTTTTTTACTGTCGTTGTGTACGCCGTGTTGCCCCAAAATCCTGGCTTCTCTGGATGTGAATGGAGGGAGGGAGGGAGGGAGGACCGAAGTGGAGCACTGAAAGCAGGGCCTTGTTGCCCTCAGTGGTAGCCTGACCAATCCTCTCCTCCCCACCCTGGCTCACCTACATACCCTCAACACACACACAAGCACACGCAACCAGTCAAGCAGACTGCCAGTCTAACTTTAATAGAAGTCTCAGTTATACTTAGTGATAGCTTCCTGATTTGGCAAAGGTAACGTCAGCTTAGCTAAATGAACACGTTGAGGCACCATCCTGCTTCTTAATAACTTAAAAAAGATCCCCTGAGGTATTATCAATAGAGTTCAATAGAGTTGATGTTCTTCTTAATCTCACTACAGGAATATGGGAAGTAGCAGAGACTAGTCGTTACAAGACTAGCAAATATAATACAGTAACCATAAAAATAGAATAAAAAAAGGTCTCAATAAAGTGTTTTGTTGCAGGATGCCATGGCAACACGACATGACGTAAATCTTTGCACGCTTCCATAATAGTTCCTTCATTAGACTTGCTGATGCACAACTACTCAACATTAAGAGCCATAACGCATTCCCAATTCTGGCTGAGTCATTCAAGCACCAGATGGTCCACCTCCTGCCAACCACGCCCCACCACCAGCCTCCCTACCCCATGACCGATCAAACAAAGGGGAAAGGTCACACGCAAATTCCCAGCAGCCCCATAGGTGATCTTCGGTGTTCCACTAAGCTGAATTCATCTTGACCCTCTCATCTCATCCAAGGAAGCACAGACCCATCCTCAAGCAAGTGCTGTGGCTGCCATGTGGCATCTACTAGGGGAAGCCGCTATTTCCCATGGACCCCAAACCAAGCTGCTGGCCACAACTTGATTTAATGTGTAATCAGCAAACATACAACATGTAACAAAAAAAAAAAAAAAAAAAAAAAACAGTGCAGCCCATTTGAACTGAACTCAACCTCTATCTTTGTCATATGTCATATTACTACTTATTTCGATAGAGGGCAGTGGATGACAATATCCCTGAATCAGTGACAGGTTTGGGTGGACAAACAAAAAATCCTGGATGCTTAGTTATGATGTTTACCCATCCTTCCATTATATACATCCATCCATCCATTTTCTGAGCCGCTTCTCCTCACTAGGGTCGCGGGCGTGCTGTCATCGGGCAGGAGGCGGGGTAGACCCTGAACTGGTTGCCAGCCAATCGCAGGGCACATACAAACAAACAACCATTCGCACTCACAGTCACACTTACGGGCAATTTAGAGTCTCCAATTAATGCATGTTTTTGGGATGTGGGAGAAAACCGGAGTGCCCGGAGAAAACCCACGCAGGCACGGGGAGAACAGCAAACTCCACACAGGCGGGGCCGGGGATTGAACCCGGGCCCTCAGAACTGTGGGGCTGACGCTCTAACCAGTCGTCCACCGTGCCGCCCATTATATACAATACTACAATAATAAATAAATATGTGACAAATATAATAGACCAGAGCCAGAGCCGAGATTTGAATCTTGAACCCCTGAACTGTGAGGCAGATGTGCCAAGCCGAATACCACTGTGCTGCCTAATGATGTTTACATTCATGAAAAATCTGCTTTCACTCAATCTGAAAGGTCATTTTTTTCTTCTAAGAATCCCTCTGTCACTACTTTGTGTGTCTTTTGTGCCGACTGCACAGTTTATCCACTACAAAAACAACAAATGTTTTACATAGCTTACTCAACCCGTCACTTCTGCAATGTTCCATTCACAACTGCAGTATACCAATAATGCATGTCGAACGATAGAACCCGTTATCTTACCTCTACTTGTTGTTGGGATCAGGGCCTTATTTTCAATCTCTATGGTAGCCTTTACATGTAAAATGGGAAGGGGGGCTGCGGGACAGGGGTCCCCATCCTCTGGTGGCTTTGGGGAGATGGCAGGAGCACACCTCTCCTCATCCATGGGCGTAGGCTTGGCTCTTTTCCGAGGAGGTGGAGGGGCAGAGGAGCTAGCCTGGTGGAAAGGGATAGTCAAACATATCATTACAGTATGGGGAAAACGATCACTGTATGAATAACAGGAACAATTTCTTATTGTGTTAAGTGGTTCGTGGTGGGAGGTGGATCCCAGCGTGTATAAGATATTCCTAAATTAGTAAAAGACACAGTATTCAGGTTATACTTTCTTTAAAAACTAGAAATGCCTCATCACATTTAGTTTCGAATGACCTTCGTTTTCAACTGTGAAATGCTTCAATGCTTCCGTTTGATGGGGAAGTCATTTTACATACTAGCAAAAACTTTTATCAAGCAAAGCACTAGAAACTGTTGTTGCTCAGAGACGAGGTGACAAAAATAACCAAAAGAGAACAGGAATAAACTTTTAATACTGAACACATTTATTACAGGTACAGTATTTTTATTATAAGAAATATTTAGATTTTGACTATGTCACTGAGAAACAAGTCAATCAATAGTACTTCCAGTCAAGTCCAAAACAGTACATTTGTGTCACACTTTTGCCGTTAAAGACCAAATGTTTCACTGTTTTATGTTGTGTAAAATACTGTATATTATGTAATATTAACAGTGAAAACCTTATTCTTTTTAACAGTTGTATGACAGTTGAGACTCTTCAAATTTTATTTTCCAGGAAAACTGTTTTGAAATATGAACAAATATGAGATGACCGGTCTCACTGAAAGGGCTGTCCGAAATGTCATTCAAATGAAGACGAAAGGTTTTTTTTTTGTTATAATTAAAATCTGAAAATATAACAACAGGTATTGAACGTTTTGGAAAAATAACGATTAATTACAACAGACGAGAAACAGGTCTGAAGAGTGAGTCACTCGGACATTCCATCATGTGGTCTTTTGACAATGATAGGGAGAGACTGCTGGGTCAGCACATTTGAGTCATCAAAACATTCATTTATCATGTTTTTTTTTTTGGGGGGGGGGGGTGTAATTTAATGTCAGTAAGTGCAAACAAGTAGGTCGAAGATTTATAGAATCAAATATTTAAAGTGCACAACAACAAAAAAAGAACCTTCAAGTGTTAGGCCACTGAATGTCAAGTTTGATAAAGTGACTACAGCCACGGCTCTGACCAGATCAATATGATCTTTAAATTCACAGTTTCTTCAGGTGGATATGAAACGGTTATGGGAAAAAAAATGCAGTTTTTGTTCAGAATGAACTGCAAAATAGAGTTGGAGTTGAGTCACGTGCCAGCGTGTGTTTGGCGCGCGCCTGTCCAGATGAGTGGCTTCAAGCCACTCAATACCTTGACGACTTTTTTGCCTCAAAACGCCCCAACAAACGAGCTTTTAACGTGTACGCACTCAGAAAGTTCAGTTGGGAAGGTAAAAACCTTTCGAGAAGTTTCGACCCCCGCCCCCCCCCCCCCCCCCCCCCAAAAAAAAAAGACTTCGACCTGAGTAACACGCAACACTTTCCAAATCGGGCAACTTTTGGCGTGTTCTCACGATAGTTGCGAGGTAAATAACGTGTTGCTTTTGCTTGAATTACACGCGTCGGTTTCTCTTAACGAGTCCCTGCATGCTGAGAGAGACAGCTGTGTGTGAAGAACTTTCATTTGCTCGCAATAGAAAGTCGTTTTGTACCGCAACGACGACAAGGACAAGGACGAGTGGGACGACGACACGAACTCACCTTGTGTGTGGATGGATGGCGGAGTATCCCAACTTTTGGCTAATTCATTCTCTGACCTCTCCAGGTGGACTTCTGTCACCCTCCGAGAGCTCCTTCCCCCTTCCCCCTCCACCCTTATCTACACCCTCCCGCGGATCTTGCCCTCCGCACGCCGGGCACGTGCACTCCCCCCTCCCCCCAAAAAACTTCACTTTTCAGTGCATTTTTCTCCACTCGCGATCCCACTTTCCCCCTCTTCCTCTCTGCCTCCTTAAAAACTTTCTCTGGCTCGTCCTCCAGATGTTGCGACTCTTGGCAATTTATCGGTGGAGAGAAAAAAAAGTGTGTGTTGGGGGGAGGGGGGGGGGGCGTTGTGACTGCAGCTTTTTTTTATTTTTTTTTGCTCTCGCGCGAGTAAAAAAATCGGACTTAATGCGCGACGGAATTCGAATTCGTGTCCGTCTCGTGTGGTGCCTTCACGGTCCCAGCGTGCTGCAGCATTTGGGCAGGAAACTGCAGTGATTGTGCTTCCTCCAGGCTACAAACTGGGCTGTCATATAATTACCGATTAACCCGAAGCAGCGAGCACTACGGGCGAAAGCTTTAATGCCAGTGAATTACGAAGCCGATAACCACATGTTTTCACATTAATAATAGACTTTGTCACAGATGGCAACAGTGCAGGTAGCTATACTAGGACACATTGAGGCACTGACTTTATGGACGCTATAGTCAACAGAATGTGTCATGATGAGTCATTTCTGTGATATTTATTTATTTGTCTTCAATGTAAAAAGTTGCACGCACACGTTTGTGCACTTTTTGAGGGGGTGGGGGGCGAGTCTACCAACATAGAAAATAGTGCTCATTTTCTTCTTTTTCTGGCAAAGCCAGTTATCTTCACGTGAAGAGAATCACCCCAAAGGCACACACAGTAATCCGAAATTGATTATTTCCGTTTTCATTCATTCTTGAATGGGGAAAATTGTAGGTGAGAAGAATCACGGGAACATTGAGGGTCCACTGTAGTGCAGTTCTGCTGCACTAACACATTAGTTGTTAACGTTTACGAAGGCATACATTTTGACAATCGGAGATGTACCCAATAAAGTGTCCAGTCACTGTACTGGTACAGGGTCTCGCTTTTAAATTCACATGTTGCAATCCCCTTTGTGAGTCTTCCTCTTCCTTCCAGTTAGAGGCCATAATGGTAGGTTCCAGAACATTATTAAGCATTTGTCTCCATTGAGTCATACTGTATTTCGTACACATAAGGTGAAATTAGTCTTGGCAGATGTGTTATGCATTTCAAATAACACTAAAATAAAATATAACTGTATATGTGCTTGATATCAACAAAGCTGTTCTGTTTTTTTTTGATAACTACAAAGAACGACTGTTCGGTTCTCTTCTGTTCTGTTATCAAAAGCGATTTGGTTGCATTTGTCCGACAGTGGCAGGCCAACTCCTGGAAGACAAGATGACCGTCTATCCTGTTCAGGCTCATGGGTGAGCTGGAAGCTATCCCGAAAGATTTTGGGCGAGAGGTGGGGTACACTGTCGTGATCTAATCTGCCAAAGAAGAAAATCATTTCGACAAACAACTGTGGGAAAACGTGGAGAGCTACAGAATAGTTTGTTTTTCCATCTGTATTTTAGCAAGCCAGTTACTTTGTGCTTCATGGAGAATAAGATGAACAGGACTACTATCATTTCCACTTGTCAGGTCTGCTGTTTCAGCAACCTGAGTCCAGCCCTTAAGTGTGTGTGCGTGTGTGTGTGTGTGGGGGGGGGGGGGGGGGGGGGTAATGCCATGAGTGCTTTGCATGGCTGACGTGTCTTATCATCCTAATTACGCCTGAGTACTCTTAAGACACTGCGGGCCTCCAACTCCTCGCCAGACTATCAACGCTCTACGTTGAGTTCGTAGCCTCGCCACCTTGTCCAATTTTTGCTTGCTGAAGACCTCGCAATTTTATCTCTAACACATTCTTGCTCTTTGTCCCCAGTCTGCCGTCTGCCCTTGCTCCCCGCAAACCAGCGCTCACCTCTTGCGGCCCACCGACAACCCGGACTCCTACCCAGCCGGACTGGTCCTCCTTGGAACCCTGCTGATCCCGAATCTAGTTCTCGGAGCTCTTTTTGTTTGCTTCCAATCTACAATAAACATTTGTTCACAAACTGCCTTCCCTCGCCTCTCTGCGTCTGGGTCCAACTCACAACCCGAATCCTGACACCACTGTAGGGTTAGGGTAACATCTTCCATTTAACCTGAGCACTCCTGATATGCACCATTCCTATACTGAACCTTTTTGAGCCACCTTACTCGCGTCTGGCAATATGGTGGCACCAGCCAACACACAGCAATCAAAAGAATGCCCCTTGCACTTTCTTTCTTGGTGGAGGCAAAATCAATGTTCAGTTTAAATGTAGACAAGTGATTCACTTTTTTTTGGTCCTGTTCGGCTGTTAGGTCAAGCAGAATGGAAAATCAGTATCCCTTTTATGCCGGAACAGTTTTACTGTGTCACAGTGGAGTTTTTAAGCTTCCGCTGTGGTTTCTTAGTATTATAATTGAGGTTTATTGAGAATCAGAGACGATCAGTCAAACAGAACAAAGTTTCTAGAGGGGAAAGAGAAACAAAGACAAAAGACAAAGCACTAATTGTAAACAGGATGAGAGAAGTAAGTCATTACATTGTCTACAACAATGAAACATTAAATATGAGTGTTGCATGGGGCTGTAATGCTGCACCCTGTGAGGGAAGGACAGGACAAGATAGAACAGGAGAAGAAGCATGCAGGACAAGGGTCGTGAACCCGGCTGTACAACTGAAGTGTGGTGGGATTAATTATGTAAAGTATAAAAGCCTACAGGACGATAGTATAAGTGAGGGGATACACAAGTGATTTGCATATTCATGAGTTATTTGTCGCAATAAGTGTGTGGCCCCACATCCAGTGAAAGAGTCCCAGGGGTGCGTGCCTGCGGATACATGCAAGTGAATTGACACTGTTTTACATGCACAAAGACTGACAGAAGTGTCCTGTAATTGCTGTGCCCACACCGCGCAGGCTGAGGACCCCACCCAATCAATCGAGGGGCGGGATTGGTCCCAGGGCTCCACCTGAGAGCAGCCCAGTGGACAGAACACATCCCACACCGAGGGAACCTGGGCGGTCCGCCGGCCCCACCGAGGCGCCCCGAAAACTGGCCACCCAGGAGGGGCCTGCAGGGACCCAATGCCACCCCACCAGCCACCGCCCCACATGCCCCGTCACCCCCCCTCCCAAATCCCACCCACGACCCACTGCCCCCCAGAGATGTGTGTATGTGGTGCATTAAAACGTGGGAAGTGTGTGTGATGCATTTAAAATCCAGGGGGGCAGGCAGGGCGGAGAGGCAGGGCGCACGGACAGGGAAACAGCACAGACGTGCCGAAACCCAGTCCGACACCCAAACCCTCCCGATCCCATACCAGTCCCCCAGGAACTGTGCCCAGATGTGATTAGTGAGAAAAATATATACAGTGAGTGGTGTGAGTGTGTGCTAAGTGAGTGATTAAGAGGCATGGCTCCTGCAGGTCGGGCCCATTAGGCCGGACAACCACCGACGAAGAGGGCTACCCCACCCAAAGCACCGACCCCGGGCCCCCCCCCCCACATTCACACCAGCACCCACTACCCGCCCCCGAGTGTGGGAGGTACACCCCCCCCCCACCCCCCCCCAAACCAGGCAGGGACAAAAACTCCACAGCAGGCCCCACAGCCTGCAGGGGACCGCCCAGCTCCCCCAAGGGAAGAGGAAGAGGCGACCGCAGAGGGACGCAAGAAACGGAGGGAGGAGGAGGAAGCAGGCCCGAGGAGCGACCAAAAGCATCGAATTGGTGTATATTCCCATAAAGCATGAAAATAGGTGTCTGGGGTATTTTTGGTGTATTGCACGCATATATTAGATGGAGAGAAGCCCATTTTATGCATAGTGGACTGAGTAAAGTGTGTTCTATGGAGCACTTTATATTGTATAAGCTGTAGATTTGTGTTTTTTGTCATTCTAAACGTATTGTTACAAATCGGTATCCAGTAGCTACGGTCAGCAGACATGGAAAGGTCTTCTTCCCATTTGCTGATTGGTAAGTGCATTGATTTAGTACATGACATTAATTTATAAACTTTGTGATTCCCAATTAGGGTGCTGTGAAACTCTAGTGTGCCGTGAGAGATCTTAAGGGGTTGGGTGGGAAATTATCCAGTTTCTCTTAATTTGTCTGAAAATTATGATTTATTAATTACAAATATATTTCTGTTCATCTACCTATGACAGTGATGTGTAGTGACAGGCAGAACAATTGAATGCTCTTCTTCTCAACTGTCTTCTACTGTAAAGACATTTGGTAAAGCAGAGCAGTGACAAGGGACATACTGTATGCTCCTTTGACCTCAATTACTTTGGCCCTCTTTTTTTTCTTCCTGTATTAGATTTAAAATGAACGGGCTTCTTACTGATATACAGTGTCGAGACATCAGTCAGAGTATGAAAAATATGCCTTGAGAACTAAAAATAGACATTCTTGGCTTTCTACTGCTGGTGGTTGGAAGAGTACAATATGCAAACGTGTTGCACATAATTGTAGTGTTTCGCACAGGCTTGCACAGGACATAAAGCAAAAAAGTCGCGGTACAAGCCAACCCAGCGGACGATATTCGGCTCATGTCGACACCTGGAGGTTGCAGCGTGGGTAAGGTAATGTGCTGCAGCAAATCTTCACACGCCTTTCAGACAACCTCCATTTTTGTTAACAACCTGATGGCCTCCTTTTCAGTTTGGTCTCTCAATCAGTCATCTGACCCGGTCCAACTTTGACAGTGAGGTGTTTGCAGGATTTTTGACAAATTGCTAGTTGGTTTGTTTTTGCATTGAGGAAAGGATCCACAAAGTTGTTGTTGTTTCAGTTGAAATGGACAGAAAATCTCTTTGATCTAAACATCCAGCTTTAATTTGAAATAAAGACAATAAGGTACAATAATGGAAAGTTAAATGCAATAAATATATCTCTGCTTGTAATCAAACCAACACGTGGAAGGCCCAATAACCCAAATTCCCAGCATTTACGCCTCACCACAGCATTCCATTTGCTCTCCCTGTGGCTGTTTATAGCGCAAGGAACCATATTTGGTAACTTAGACCAGTGATTCCCAACCAGTGAGCCATGGCACATTAGTGCGCCATGAGAGATTATCAGGTGTGCTGCGGGAAATTATTCAATTTCACATAATTTGTTCCAAAAATGATTTATTTACTACGAGTAATGTATGTATCTTGGTCCAACTATCTATGCCAGAGACTACAACTATGTTATTTCTGCCAAGTCAAATCTGCAGCCCAGTTATCTCTTTCTCTGTACCGGAACATAAAATTCAACAACCCAACTGCCATGTGCACATCTTAATCTTAAAACGAGATTGGTGTGGAAAAGAGCACCACACAAAATACAATAGGGAAAAGACATATGAGTATCGTAGGACCATGAAGACTGTTGGTATACGTGGTGTGTCAGAAATGTTACAGGACTGGTGTCACAAAAGATGTATTTCAAACCCAAACTACGAGCTTTGCCCTTCAGCGTGGGCCAGACTATCAAACAGCACGTCAACAAAGAGTTCCTGTGATGTTTGCTTCATGCAGTGCGCAAGAAGAGGCGAGAGTTGTGGCAGGACAACTTGTGGCTGCTTCATCAGGACTACGCGGCTCATGCGCTCACAATAGCCTGAACATCCAACAGTTCCTGGCCAAGAAGAACATGCCGGAGTAAGCTCCCTACTCACCAGATCTGTCTCTTGTGTGATGTTTCAACGGGAGCCCTTTTTAAGAAGTGGACGACATCAAGATGGCCGTGACTACAAAGCTGCGAAGGATTCCAGAAGAATCCTTCCAGGGGTGCTTGAAGGTGTGACAGAGAAGGCTTGGAAAGTGTATTCGACTCCAGAGGGATTGCTTTGAAGGGGAAAACTTGTAGGTTGTACATTGGATTTGAACTTTATCTTTGGTGACGCCAGTCCTGGAACTTTTCTGACTCACCTCATATTCAAGTGCACAGGAGTTATTATTCATCACACACGGTGCTTGTAAAGATGTGTAACACTGCATGTTAATTCAGCCCACCATATTGTCTGACGTTGGTATTTAAACACATTAGACCTGGAGGTGTTATACTCCAGTGTGAACACCTTGTGGTGCAGGGGGTCAACTTTTGGTCTGGTTCAGAGGCGAATAGAGCTGAGCCATCCTGCGCCTGAGTGCACCAAGCAAGCAAATATGACAGTGTCGTTCCACATTCCTCACCTCCAACACTATCAAATCAGCCTCCAGTTATGAAGCAGCGGCAGCTGCAATCACAACAAGTATTATTTTCGTAGTTACAAACTGCAACACATAGTCGGTGGATGATGTGCCATTAGCAAAGAGCTATAAATGAGAAAACACTCTTAAGTTTAACTTAATCAAGTAGGTGAGCATGAAGATTTGAAGTAAGATGATGTAGCTAGCTTTCAAAAATCGACTACATCTAGCTTATTTTACACATACCTAATGTTTTTTTCCCTATTCTATAAAATCTGTTGTTATTACCTTGACCTGGTGCTGGCAGATTGATTTTAGTGCTTCAAAATTGGAGCTCGCATTTCATTGGCAAAGGCTAAGCTAAATGATTCTTGGCACTTTTTTGTTAGCCAGATACTGTACATAGTATGCATGTAGCATATTTAATAATAATGAAATAAAAAATAGCTATGAGAGTATGCAGAAATTAATAATAAATTACACATTACCGGCCTTGAATTAACATAAAAACAATCAAACTTCCAAGGCAGGTAATTGTGTGTCCTGGCAGCTCAGTAGAATATGGCCAAGTTGACAGCAACAATGAAAGATTTTTTTTTTTTTTTACTGAATAGCTTAAACTATATGTTTGGCTTAATCCTTTGACACTTTCATTTTTTAAATGCTCTGCATTTGACAAGAATGTTTAAAAAAAATGCCTCTAACATTAATTTTATGATTGCGATAATTACATCAGGCCCTTTCGTTCCTTCATTTGAATCTGACGATACGACCGGTCTCGATGTACATAAAACTGTCTTGTGGTCCACCTCCAGTGACAGTTTTGATTTAGTAAATTAGCATTTCTCAGTGAGTAAAACCCACCCTTGCTGAGCATATTAAAGAGAAGATGTTGTGCACAAGGGCACATTGTCCTCACAAAGGGAGCCCCGCCATGCTCGGGACTATTTAAAGCAATTCTACCTTTCACATAGGACGCAGACCTGCTCGTTGTTTTGGCTTGGGCCTCTGAGGCTTCTGCTGAAGCTTTCCACTGTGCCGAGTGCCAGCAGAGCAAGAGAGAGAGAGAGAGAGAGAGTAAGCAAGTTCACCTTGGCAGGAGGAGAAGTGAGGAGAGAGCTGCTCCACTGCCCTACTACTTCACCAGCACAGAGAAGAGAGTAAGGTTTGTTTGTGTGAGCGCAAGTAAAAGTAGAGCCACATGCACGCACGCAAAATGATTATAAACGTTCGACGTGGATTGTCCGAGTCGTTCAGAGAGGTCTGATGGGCGAGAGGAGGAGAAGGAGAAGAAGGAGGAGGAGGTTGAAAATGTGGTTCCAATCACTCACAAAGATGCTTTTGTTCTGCAGCTGTGGTCTTCGCTCTCTCCCTCTCTAAAATAGTCAATGTGTATTTGCATGAATCTGTCCTCTCCTTTCTCTTGACCTCTCCTATGTATGGTTTGTTCTTCGCTGCAAACTCTTGCATCAAAAACCTTTACATAGAACCAGGAAAGTGTTCATACAGAGCCAGGTTTTGCCATTTTAATATTTGTTGTTCTCACTGAGCAGAGAGAATATACTGTATGACTCTATTGTTGTATGCTGTTTGTATGTGTTGCTGCTCCATGTGTGTTGAAGTAGCAGTTGTTTGAAGGTTCATAATTATCGATGCTAATTTCCAGTAATCTGTATATGACGTTTGAGATTATATGATAGCGGATTTTCTTTCGACCATATGATATGGTTTGCTTGAACTTTTTAGTTTCAAATATACAATGTTTAATTCTCAGTTGTTTTATTTGTCAGTTTTACAGTAGTCTTCAACTGAAAGGGACGAATATCCATCTTGAAGGAAGCACACTGCGCCTCTTCTTTGGAGAACTGTGGCAAGTGAGAGTCTTCTTTTTTCCCTCAAAGTGATGTTATAAATGATAGTCTCTCATTGCTTCGACAGCGAGGGAGAGAGAACATGTAAGCTAAAGAATATTCAAAATCAAGTTTTAATAAGTTTAAGTGTGTTTTAATAAGTTGAAATGTGTTTAAATATTGCGGGAAGCGTAAAACAATTTTTAAAATGTTTTTTTTCCGTTTTTTTTTAATGTGGTCTCTCAACGTCCCATATTTTCACCTATCATGAGTTGGCTTGAAGGTATGCCCTATAATAAACGGCAGTCCACTGCATTTCATTTTCATTTTTTCTCTCTCTCTCTTTCTCTCTCTCTCTCTCCCCTCCCTCCTTGTTTTTCTGTCTCTCTTTCTCTCTTTGATGGTATTCACAGAGAAAACTAACTTCTTCGTAAAATCAAAATAAATCAATTAATTAAAAACCACCTTGCAGGAGAGAGTCTTTGCATTGTTACAATTCTTTTTTCTTCTTCTAGCACATTATTGTAAAATACAGTGTGAGGTGAGGAAGTTATTGATAACGTCTGAGCTTCGGGAATGTCATTTATGAAAGGCATTGTATGAACACAGTGGATTTTAAATGATTGTGTATCCTCAAATGATGGCCTCTAGCAGCAAAGCATGGTCCTTGCCATTGCATTCAACAAAGAAGAAAACAAGAAACACAATCATTAGTAAATCCTTTCTTTGCTGTAACCCACTGCATTCTTTTTTTTTTTTTTATAGCTGCTTTCGTTCTCCTTCCATACTATTGAGTCGCCCTGGAGAACATAAAGTCTGAGTAAAAACACCTTTATTCCCAAGATATTCCCATCCATCCATTTTCCGTACCGCTTATCCTCACTTGGGTCGCGGGGTGTACTGGAGCCTATCCCAGCTATCTTCGGGCGAGAGGCGGGGCACACCCTGAACTGGTCGCCAGCCAATCGCAGGGCACATAGAAATAAACAAACAAACAAACATTCACACTCACATTCACACCTACGGGCAATTTAGAGTCTTCAATTAACCTACCGTGCATGTTTTGGGGATGTGGGAGGAGGTACCCAGACAAAAACATGCAAACTCCACACAAGCGAGGCCGGACAGGTGAAATTATCAATCCTGTACCGGGTTCACTGTCAATGGTATTTAATATATTGTATTGAATGGGCCGATTGGTTAGCACATCTGCCTCACAGTTCTGAGGACAGGGGTTCAAATCCCGGCCCCTCTCCGGGTACTCCGGTTTCCTCTCACTTCCCCAAAGCATGAATGGTAGGTTAATTGAAGACTCTAAATTACCCGTAGGTGTGAATGTGAGTGCGAATGGTTGTTTGTTTCTATGTGCCCTGCGATTGGCTGGTGACCAGTTCAGGGTGTACCCCGCCTCTCGCCCTCAGTTAGCTGGGATGGGCGCCAGCATTCCTGCGATCCTAGCGAGGATAAGTGCGATGGATGGATGTATTGAATGGTGAATGAAGTGACACTTGATCAGAGAGGGAGACGTGTGGACGCTTGCAGGCGTAGTTCTGTTCGGCATGTTGTGTTGTTTTTAGTGAGTCAACATTCTGTTTGGAGGACAGCCCACTGTGGCGGGCCACAGACATGGAGGGGGGGGGGGTGGGGGGTGGATGACAGGGTAAGTAAAAGGGGAGGGGGGGGGGGAGAAGATGTTAGCATGGCTCTACAGTATTACACCAAATGTATTTAGTGACTCATAGGGTCTGCCTGGACCTCAGTGCTCTGCATGATGCTGGGCCCTTCACACCAAGCCACGCACACACGCACTCATGCATACTGGCTCAGCATTGAACATGCAAGCTGATGTGTAGAAAATGCATAAAAGTGCGCAAGCAGGACTAATATAGTCGAAACTCAGCCATACCCACACATCTAATATTTACTCAGTCCAGATGAGCATTCAGAAAGAAAGCCAGAGCAAAACTGCCAAACAGCACTATCACACGCCAAGAACAACCTCTTTCTGTTGTTTTGCACCCTGGCTCACCTTGTGCAAGCATATATCCTCATAGTGTATGGTATACATGCCACTGTATATTTGCACGCACGTCTCCAACAGACTTCTCCCAAAAGCAAAAGTCACCTGAATTTCAACGCCCGGAGTGAGTCAGTTTCCTCCCAGATGACTAAGACAAGTTCCCTCAAAGCAAAAGATTAAACAATGTTTCAAGTTTCCCCCAAAAAAATACGGAATAAAAAAAACATGCAGCCCCCCCCCCGTGGCATCATATGCAGCAGACTGCAGCGCTGAGCTGGAGGGCATGTGCCAAACCTGCAGCAAGAAAAAGCACAAGGACAGAAAGGAAGTATATAGCAAGGTGACAAGAACTACAGTCGTTTGAAGCAGAAACACCTCCATCAATCTATCTCGCCTGCTTGACTGTCACTCCATCAGAAAGTGTGCAGCACCCTCACTGTTCTGAGCTATGTGGCTCACCCTGTTGGCAGGATCGCGTCAGTGGCTGTTTGTCGCAGTGTGCGTGTTTGTGACATGCTGCTCGTGTTGTCCGGTTTGTTTACTCCTCCTGGTGGCTGCTCTTTGTATCACAAAACGCCCTCAACGAATTTGAATGCACAGCCATGATTATCTCTTTTCATGTTTTCATCTTAGACGCGACATACTGGGAACATTTGATCATGTGATCAATCACTCTTTCACGTACAAGTGTACATTTCAGGGAGCAGATTTCTCTAGGAAGAGCTCACAGCAGTAACATAAAACTGCTCCATGCCAATCATAAATACACAAGAACGGCTTTATTTACATATCTAGACCCACAGATAAGGAAAAAGTGAGGTGTTATTTCAAATAACATCAAAATAAATGACTAGATCGCTAATTATTTTAAATAATACTTTAATTCAAGTTTCTCTTTCTCTATATGTGCCATGCAATTGACTGGTGACCAATTCAGGGTGTGATCTGCCTTTCGCTCGATGTCAGCTGGGATAGGCTCCCGTGACAACATAAGTCACGTAAAGAAATCGATGGATGGATATTTAGGTCTGCTTGGTCATTTGTAGTTGTAGCGTTGATATTGATAAGTTAATACCGCTCCGATAGGTTCTCTCGAACTGAGAATTATTACATTTTGATGTAGCCCTTTTGGCTCATGGTTACAGACCAAATACCATTACACACCTTATAATCCAGTATGAGCAATTTTTGATTTTCCACTATACTACAGTAAGTAAATCAATTTTAATTCCCTGTTAATATTTAATAAATGCAAGAATCGTACTACACTACTTCCACAATTACTACTAATAATGTATTTTCATTCTAATAATTAAAAATCCCTGAAACAACAAGGACACAGAATGGGACAGTGTAATAAGTATTTTTATTGCATTTTATAATGCCATTGTCAATAATTAGTACAGATTACATGCAACTAGACCTACTGTACAGTTTTTTATTGTCTGCATGGACAGACACAAGAAGATTCAGGTTACAAATACACAGATATATGCATGTGTGTGTGTGTGTCTGTGTGTTTTATACAGCATGAAAGAAAGGGCAGTGACTGGCATCAACATGGCTACGCGGCATGGAGGCTCCGCTCTGTGTCTTAAAGCCACCACCCAGCCCCCCGCCTCTAAGTCTGGTGACATTTGGAAAGAACAAGAACAAGCAACAAAATAAGCAAAGCAATAAAGTGAAATTAAGTAACAACGCACTGAAGAGTCACTGCTGAAAATGTACACGAATTCCTAAGGTTTAACCAGAGGAGAGCTGAAGTGGTCATTCGGATTTGTTTATTACCATCAATGCTTAACTTTGACAGTCCCTTCTCCCCTTTAAAAGATGCCTGAGAACCTTCCAATCACAGGCCCCGATTGGGGCTCCGTTTTAGCCACTAAGTCGGCCTGGTCCTACGAGGCCATCAGTCGCACACACATACAAGAGATAACAGCTATCAGTGAAGGTGATCTGTGATGTCAATGGAGACTTTTGGAAGTAGCTCGCTTTCGGTTTGGTTAAGGTATCAATTTGGTTATAGTTCAGGAGTTTGGACTTTGGTAGTCAGGCGAAAAGCTGCATCTCAGAGCGCCAGTCCACATTTTGGTACAACGACCATGCAAAAAAAAAAAAAAAAAGAGGATGAGCGTCAACAATGCAAGCATTTGATCTGCCTCTATGGGATTAAGAGAGGAACTGTGTGGCCAGTCGCACCCCCATCCCGCCCGCGCATGATTGACAGTTCTGCAGGCCAGAGGTCAGCTAAGGAATGACAAGTGTCAGGGGTCAGAGGGACACAATATTGGCACCTGAAAGACCAAGAGACAGTCCAAATTTGTGTAAAGCAGGAAAGAGGCTGAATATTCTTACACTCGTTTTCTTTTCAGAGGTTTTGGTCCTGTCATTGAGAAAAAAAAGTCCTTCTGAGGTATCAATACATAATGAAGGAAATTTTTAGTTCATCCATTTGTGTTTTTCTCCTTAAAAACGCATAAATGCAGTACAGAGACAAAAAAGTATCAAAATAGACCTAGCTAAGATAAATATACAAACAGATCTTACCTAAAACCACTGATCTAGTTTTTACTCTTAACCTTTTTTTTTTTTTTTTTTTTTTTTTTTGGCGATAATACACTTTTTAAAAAAAATCAGCGTCCCAGACGTTTTTATGAAGAACTGAAAACATGGAAACAAACGAAAACTATCAAAACCAAGATACCTGCAGTACTTAATATGATAAATACATATAGTTCAGCATTAGCAGTACAGTATAGGAACCAGAGCTGCAAGCTTTACAATAGCTAAACAGGTGCAGAAAACACACAAAAAAATAAGCAGAAATGAAAGGAAAGAATGCCCTGGAGAGATAAGTCAATCATTAATATACAAGAATACATCATGTTATGCCAAGAAATCGTACGCGGCGGCGACCTGTGAACAATCTTTATAAAAGCGACTTGTTTACAGGTGTATCTTAAAGCACAAGTTCATCTACATATTCGACTGAATGCAGCAGTTCCTCTTGTTTGGACTGAAGGAGCCATGATGAGTGTGTATTTGTGTGTGTCCTCTTGGGGAGTGGTTACTGCTTTTTGGGGGGGGGGTCTTTGGATATTTGGTCAGAGCCTCTGTTTGCACAAACCCATGTAGCCCTGCTTCAATGCTTCTGTGCCACCCTTGAGTGTGTGTGTGTGTGTGTGTGTGATAAATTCTGCCCATCATCACACCTGATAACAGTTTCCCTGCAACAGCACATTGCCCCAATCATCTCCATTATGGTTCTCCATCATGCTTCACTTGCGTGACACTTTGAGCTGCAGAGAGCGCTTCAGGTCGCAGCTAAGGCGAGGTAGTCTTCACAGTTCATCATGTTTGTTTTTGGGCTGAAACACACGCGTCAGGGAGTCCACATATTGTTATTTTTGAGGAAGAATGTAGGGGGGGAAATATTGAGGAGAGTTCCAAAAGGAGGTAGTGTTCTTTTTGGTCTGTCTTTTTGCGTCTTGTTTTTTTTTTTTTTTTTTTTTTTGTAAGAAATACGTTGCTGTGTGAATGCAAAGCTTCTTCAATTAAATAAAATGGTGTGAAGTGCAAAAGTTAAGAATGAAATTGTGAACTTTTTTTTTTTTTTTTTTTTTTTAATACATGACGTCCCTTGGTTGTTGTCCTCTTACATTGGTATAATTTTTAGTATTATAATTTGTTCCCTCTTTATGGAAAGATTCCTCGCTACACATATTTGGAATGACTTAGTCCTGGGATTGTGTTTGGAACACACTTTAGCCTGAGCATGGCAGAAACATGCTTTCACCTCTAAGTGCTTTTTCTTTTGCCTTTGTAAGAGGAACTGTGCATGTTTAATACTTATTTGTAGCAAGGAGTATTAGGGCCACATTGAAAATAGAGACAAATATACTACGAGAATAAATTACAATGTTATGAGAAAAAAGTTACAATTTAGTATAAGTTTGACAAACAATGAAATGAATTGTCACATCATCACATCATAACATTTGTGTCTCTTCCTGAGGAAGAACAAAACACAGAATTTTTTTTGTCAGTTATCAAGCTGTAGTGATTTAACAAATATTAAATAATGCATGAAATTGACATTTAATTGATGAAATTACATTTTTATGCCCGGAATATGACACATTTTTACTGAACAAAAATTCGTTTTTTTTTTCTCATACTTATTTTTAGTGTAACCTTAATACTCCTTTGTATATTTGGCCTCATACCGAATAGGAGCAGTTTGTAACCCGAAAAAAAGCTTTAAATTCAAATTCGTAGTTTGCTTCTCACACTTTGGTTTGCGGGAATGGTCAGCACTGTAAGTCCTTTTTAACTTTCAAACGATATTAAAAAAAATTTCAATAAAAAGAGTTCAAACTACTGGTTCGTTGTCTTTTGGACAGTTCTTTAAGAATACAAAGGAAACTGAAATAACGGGGGTGAAACAAACTACAGGGTTTTTGGTTTTCTAAATACTTCTTTGGTTACCTGTAACAAAAATAAGATGGGCGTAAGAAGCAGAGAATAGATTTGAAAAATAACAAATGTTAAATTTGGTATGGCAGTGTGGAAAAAACAAAAAAAAAAGAAAAATCTCACGTGATATTCCTTTAACACATCCTCACACACTGAATCATAGATAGCATTGACACGGTAACTAATCACGAGCACAGAGCTTTGAATCGAGCCACGTTTTGGTATCCCACGCAAAGAAGTCCCCCCTTGTTTCTTTATGAAATTGGAACCTTTGTAGGATGAGGTATTCTCTGACTGCATTAATATATATTTATATATCTTTTTTTAAAGCATTACTGATATCTCTCAACTAAATAAACAATCAAAATAACTGAATGAGACAAAATGTAAAAAAAAAAAGAATGCTTTTAAATTATTTGCTTGACTAACGGAAACTTTTAAGTGCTATTTCCAAATTTCTAGGCTGCTACACCTGGGAGTGAAAGGGGGGAGGGGAGGGGGGGGGGCATTGAGGGAGACAATACTGCGCTTTCTCTTTTTTCATACTCGGAATGGTGTGGAAAACAAACAAACAAATCAAATGCAAGAATAAACCAGCATTGGCAGAAAAGATACATCGAAACAGAAACACCACCGTGGAAATAATGCTCCTCAAAAATAAAGAATGATAATAACATCAAATTAAAAAAAGGAAACGATAAAGCTACCACGTTTTTTTCCATGTCGTTGACAGGTTCCTTTTTTTTTTTTTTTTTTTTTTTTTTTTTTAAAGTCACAATATATCTATAGACACTTCCCGGCTATTTTCTTCTATGAGTGTTCCAAACTCATCCCTCCATCCCAAACAAAGGAGGAGAGATAGCACTGGATGTTCCTTTTCTTGCAGTCTTTTTGGGTGGCTGGGACAATGTCTTTTTCTTCTTTTTTTAATATCTCACAAGCAAAGAGGGGCCGCACCTCCCCCCAGTCAGGGATTTGGAGACGGGAGCGCTCCACGTGTTGGGGTGCAGTCCGAGGTCTTCTTTGAAAGCATCTTCCTCTCTTCCCATCCTCAAGCCCAAAAGTTTGGTTTGGATGTGATGAAGAAGACTGACTAAAGTGTGTAGGGAGATGGAAAGATATACTGCACAGACTCCTGGTGAATGCTCCAAATCTATATACACATAGTCACACACGCGTGTACGTGGGTCTACATGGTTAGCCAGTCAGCCTGAGTGAGGAGGAAAAGATGTTGCATCCAAACCTCGTTGGGTTTCCACAGAGAGGCTGAAGAAGGCTTCGACCAGAGAAGGAGTGCGCCAGTGTGGGTTTATGTGTGTGCGTGCGTGTTTGTGGCAAGAGATGTGACGTTAAAGCAGTGCTCCACAGACTTAAAGTAACAAAGGTCTTCAAACCCTGTTTGGAGTTTCTCAATGTCATCCTTGGTTGCTTGCTCATAACAACAAATAAAAATAAAAACATTCTCGTTTTTTTCTATTCTCTCGGTTTGCTCAAGTGTAGCTATCGTTTCTTCTGCTGACTAAGCCCCGCCCCTCCGATCCCGCCTGTCGGATCCGTCTTACTCCAGATCATCGCCGGGGAGGTCGTCCTCCAGGTCACGGTCGTCGCTCGGCAACGGCAAGTTGTGGCTGATCCCGGCCAGGAGGGAGATGGGTCGACAATCCTCCTCGATCTCAGTGGGCTCCTCCTTTACGTGGACCGCATGGCTGCGGGAGGATATGAGTACACGTTAATGAGTGACATCTACACTCTCTCTTTATTGATCACAGTGGAATGTTGTCGTAATAAAGAATTTGAATTCTTCTTAGTGTTGAAATGTGGAAAATCTGCTCCAGCAAAGTTGTCTTTCCATTGCCCCCCAAAATGTAGAATCTATTTTCCATTTGAGCTAAGAGCTGCTTCTTCTGTAAACATTTTTAAAAAGTTATAAAACCAACTTTCTGACTATCCAGTAAGTCTTGATTCTTATTAACTGTATAATGTGTTTTTTTTAAATAATGTAAAGCACTTTGTGAGTCATTCTCTATGAGAAACACGATCTAATTTACTCGCCTACTTTATGTATGGGTGAGTACCGATACCAGATATCGGTATCCGGCCGATACCAGCCACTGATACTTGAGGCAATAAAATCTGATCTCAAGTAAGTAGTTGGTGCTACACTGCTGCATTTTGACACATCGAATGATCATGTGTATCAGAAAGAAAGGTCTTTGTTCACAATTATATGTAATTTTGTTAATTGAAATTGTATGTATCAAGAGTACAAATGGCTGCGATTGGCTTGCGACCAGTTCAGGGTGTACATCACCCAGTGATGCCGGTAACGCGTTACTCCGAAATGCAGCCATTTTGAGTAACGAGCAAAGTAATGCGTTACTTTTCCCGGGAAAGTAGTCAGACTACAGTTACTTCTTACTTCTTCATACGGACTACAGTTACTTTTGAGTTATCTATATTTCTCACCAAGTTCAAATCTACAGCTGGTATTTCGTAGACAGAGCAGTTTAGCGGTCATAAGATTATACCGATCTCGCAGACCGCTCATTATCCAATGATGCAATGAAGCAATTGGGAGGTGATTGTTTATTCACACAATGCAGTGACGGTGCAGTGCCATAAAAGTGCAAAGAAATGCATGATTTCATTGTCCCCACACTATTTTTGTTATTTTCCTTACTAAAAAGTGTATTTGATTGTTGTTACTTGTTTATTTACACATGAAGGATACAGTTTTACTGGCGTGTTAAGCGCGCAATGCATTGTCGATTAATTATTCATACTGAAGTGTGTGGTAATAAATCGTCACACAATAAGGACTGACTTACTGAAGGACTTACAATAATCTAAATAATATTGACAATAAAAAGTAAGAACTTTCAACTTCGTTTGTAGTCTGTAGACTGTGAGCTGGTTTAATGCACTGCACGGCTGAGTAAGTGCTTCTCTCACCCGTCTATCACCCACAGCTTTGCTAGTTAAACAGTTGCGTAATCTTGTCACCTTTTTTCGCTCTTCGCATCAAAATTACAATGGTGTGTGTGTGTGCCCAATATACACGCAAGCACAAATGCATGCACACGCACACACGCACAGCTGTCGCCTTCATGTACCACAATCTGCATCTATCTATCAGTTAAGAATCTTTAGAGACGTGTACTGAGAATGGTGTGCTTGTTTACTGTATCTGGTATGTGAAGTCTGCACTAAGTTGCTCATTTAAGGTGGCTTCAACTACACTAATATTTAAGTTATTGGTTCATGTCGATGCGGCACGGTGGAGACTGGTTAAAGCGTCTGCCTCACAGTTCTGAGGACCTGGGTTCAATCCCCGGCCCCGCCTGTGTGGAGTTTGCATGTTCTCACCGTGCCTGCGTGGGTTTTCTTCGGGCACTCCGGTTTCCTCCCACATCCCCAAAAAACATGCATGGTAGGTTAATTGACAACTCTAAATTGCCCGTAGGTGTGAATGTGATTGCGGATTGTTGTTTGTTTGTATGTGCCCTGCGATTGGCTGGCAACCAGTTAAGGGTGCATCCTGCTTCCTGCCCGAAGATAGCTGGCATAGGCTCCAGCACTCCCGCAACCCTTGTGTGGATAAGCGGCTCAGAAAATGGCGTATATTATCAAGTAATAGGTTCAGTTAAACTAATGCTTTTTTTTCTACTGCCACTTAACAGCTGCTGAAAGTAATTAAAAAGTTACTTTTTTTCTAACTTAGTTACTTTTGAAATCAAGTAATCAATAAAGTAACCAAGTTACTTTTTCAAGGTAACCGTGGCAACACTGACCCCGGCTCTCGCCCAGAGTCAGCTGGGATAGGCTCCAGCATGCCCGCGACCCTAGTGAGGATAAGCGGGATGGAAAATGGATGGATAGAGTACATGTGGTATTGGTACTCGGTGTTGGTTTGTAGTCAAGAGTGAATTCTCGTATTGGTTTGAAAAAAAGTGGTATTGGACATCCCTAACCTACTTAGTATTGTTTCCTAAAATATCATGGGAAGGCACGCATTTACATGTTCGGAAGTTCAACCCGAAAATGACAGTGCCAAGAAAGTCATTTGCAGCTACTTAAATCAGGATTTCCCAAAGGTTTTCAGCTCAAGACAAACAAATAACTATTCATGGGAAAAAAAGACAAGGTGTCCCCGATTGATGATCGAATTGTAAAGACACACAATTAAATAACGTTACTGGAGGCTTATCTCATCTTAGTTCATGGTGTAATGTAGAATAATGTGAAAAACATTCTGTTCAGTTGTCATTAGTTGGTTGGAATTGGTTATGAACACCATTTATTTCTCAGATAGGGAGCATCTCCAATGGTCTGATATAGTATAAACGTACAATTATTAAAACAATAGAACATAGTGTGTGTGTGTGTGTGTGTGTGTGTGTGCGTGTGCGCGTGTACCAGTACTGCTGTGGGCTGAGTGTGGGACTGCAGCTGCCGTTGCTGTTGACCTGCTCCACGGTGGAGCTGACATCATCATGGCCCACGTGCAGCATGTTGAGGCTGGCTGCAGATGGAGGGGTCACCAGGGAGGGGCTGTTGAGCAGGGACAGACTGCTCTCTGCCAGGGCGGCCTACACAAACACACATCATTTTATGTGTAATCCACATAGCTCTTATTTCTTCAAGACATATGAGGGATTACTTCACAGGTAACTATTAAAATGCTCCATCAGGTGTGTCAGAACTGCAGCCATTTGTGGCTTGTCTGTTTTTTAAGCGGCCTGTGGCTTGTACTAAAATTAACATTTGACAAGGTCCACACTCTTTGCCCGCATTGTATGACTTACTTTCAACGCTGGGTGGCAAGGCAAGAGAAGAGAAGAGAAGAAGTTTGTTCTCATTGCTCATTTCCACCAGTCACAGATAATTTGGTAAGATGTGCCTCGGTGTACCACGGTGCTCCGTTAGGTGCGTTGGCTGTGACTGCATTTGTGTACTTAATTTAGTTTGTTCCCACCGGTGCGACGTTGTTTCTAAAAAAAGGGGGTGTGGGAGCAGCGTGATAAGTGTGGGTGTCAAAACCTTTCATCAAGTGCAACGGCCCTTACTTACCCTTACTAGTACTAATTTTACTATGACTAATAATGATAACAAGACTGCACTGGAATTACAGTTTATAGAGCTGTTCTAGATTTGTTAAAAAATGCAAAGAAACTGTTTACAAATAAAATAATAACAACATTTCTATTCAAAACACTCCAATGAACAAAGAAAATTCAGTTACAGCAGACAATAACATGAATTGCGGTTGTTTTCTCCACTTTCTGCTCAGTGTTAAGGTCAGCTTCGGCCCAGTACACACAAAGACAATTGGGCTGTTTTGTCCCAATTTTGCCACTTCCTTACCAAGGATCTGAAATGTTTTCTAAGATTATCCAATAAGATTTTCCTTAGGTCTGAGGTTTGTTAAAGGTGGATTTGTGCTGATAATATGGTCTGAAAAGGGCCGAGGCCAACAATCTTAAATGCGTCAATATTTACAACCCCAAATTATCAAATCAAAAAAATCTTTCAGGATTTGAAAAATCCTTATTTTTTCTTACCAGGCCTTAGCATAGATTGCTCTTATTTTGGTTCTGAATGTGGAGTTGTGATTCTACTGCTGCTCAGCACTATTCTTAGTTGGACACAGGGCAGCTGCTAGTCACCCTGAATCCTTGACTTTTGCTTTGTCACCAAGCTGAGGATAAGTGGCATGGAAAATGGCTAGATGGATGGTTATATGTGTAACACATACTGTATATACTTGTACAAAAGCAATATATAATTGCTTAGTATATGTTCACCTACAATGATGGATTGATTTTAACACATTAAATGAACTACAGGTGAAGAATGTGGCCTTTGCATCCTGCAATGTTCCGAATGTGGCCTTTAGAAGCAGAAGTTTGGACACCCCTGTGCTAGATCATCTCTGAAGGATGCTTTCATACTTTGGAGGCTACGACTTGGCAAACCACTAGGGGGCACTTATACACAGTACATTCCAGCTAGTCTTGTGCATGCACATGGAAAAGGCTGTCAAAAGTCTGCGTGTTCACCCGAAAGCCTCAACAGGCATGTTGAGGGAGACTGAGCCACAACCGCAATATAAACACACACACAAACACGTGAAGCGTCAATTTCAGGGAGAGGAAACAAGTGCCCCAACAGAGGGCAGCTTCTGTCACCGCTCCAAACACACTGGCATCCAGCTGCTGGATTGGACAATCACATCCACCGTGCTGCCCTCCTACATACGCAAAAACAAAAAGGACAAACGATGTGGGGAACTCTCATCGGCTTAGGGATGTTGTTGTTGTTTTTTGTTTCGGGGTTTTTTTTTTGCTGCCAGGGGCCGCAATTTTATGCAGTAACCTTAAACTACTTGACGCCTTGTGCCAAATTGCATGTGGTTGTGTGCGTGCGTGTGTGTGTGTGTGTGTGTAAGTGGGGGTGGCGCCTGTGTATGAGGGAGCTGGGAGGTGAGGTTCATGTGGGAAAAGAGGGAGGTGGTGCGAACGTCGTTAGGGAATCTGCTAATTATAAAAGGGAATTGATATTAGTGTCCTTGATTGTGATTGGCTGGTGTGTGTATGTGTGTGTGTGTGTGCGTGTGTGTGTGCGTGTGTGTGCGTGTGTGTGTGCGTGTGCGTGTGTGTGTGTGTGTGTGTGTGTGTGTGTGTGTGTGTGTGTGCGTGCGTGCGTGTGTGCGTGCGTGCGTGTGGCAGAGGGAGAGAAAGATGGAGTAGGAGGGCATTCCTTACCTGGTAGCTGGCATTTAGGGATCCAAAGCCCAGGCCTGAAATCATGTTTTTCACCAGAGTGGGACTCCTACACACACACACGCACACACACACACACAACGGAAAGAGAGAGAGAGAGAATAGGAGAGCAATGAGAATGCCAGATTGGGCACATATGTGAAAATGTCACGTCATCATCAAGCTTAAAACAAATTTCACAAATATGTTGCTATAAGTAGAAACACACACAGACTGTAAACAGATGCTTAAACACACGCAATAGCAAACTGTCTGATAGCTGATGTGAAGGTGTGTCTATATGTGAGTGTGTGTGCGTGTGTGTGTGTGCAATTAATTATTTTTTGGCAACTGGAGGGAACATCTGTTTGCATTCACTAACAAGGTTTATTCCTCCTGTGCATCTCACGCAGCTGCTTGTTAATGGTGTTGACTAACAGGGAACACACGCACACACACACAACGCACGAACAGTAAATGTAGGTCTATTTAGGCAATCAGCATGCCAGCACCAATAAGCTCATGCTCAGATCAACCTCGAGTGTGTAAAGGACACCTATGTGCATGAGACTGTGTATCTGTGTGTTCGCGCATGTATGTGTGCCTACCCGGTCATCTTTGGTGGTCTCCTCTTTTGGTATTCAACTTCATCCACAGTCCACACAGCCCCCTTCACATTCTCAACACGAACAAAACACTTGTGCAGACTCAGGTTGTGGCGCACAGCATTCTGGGAAAGGAGAACAAGAGGAGACATATTTCATTTTATTTCATTTAAAATGTTATAATTGCCGTTTTTGATTTAATTGTTTTCTCTTCATACAAATACAAAATGTGAAATGACAAAACAATAACAACAATTTAGTTGGAAATCATATGACTAATGTTCGAACTGGAATTTTTTCAGGTAAAAAAGCCAAACCTTGCACTCTACAGTTCATTATTTCAAAATAGTTCACTGTATTCCTAAGCTTGCTGTGTATAAAAAAATGAATTAAAGCCTTTTCAAGTACCAAAAATGTAATTGTTTACATTAATTGCAGTGGTACTAAGCGGTATTAGTGCCCCATTTAACAAAAATCCTGTTTTTATGAGAATAATATACTTCATTTTACAGGAATATAATCATAAAAGAGAAGAGCTATTTTTACAAGAATTTTAAAAAATATTTTCCAGAATAAAGTACTATTATTATGTGAAAAAAATCTTTATACAGGTGACCTGATGATGATTATGAGAATAAAGTCCCATTATTACAGGGAAACATTTTTTTTTAGTAATGAATAAAAATCACATTAGTAGAAGAATGAACTCATATTTTGCCACTTGAAGTTTAAAACTGGAATGAGTCCTCAAACAGGGTGCGTTTAATACAAATTTAGGTATTGTATTTAAGAGAGAGGAGAGGGACATCAGGTAAATTATAATTTTTAAAATATATTATATATATATCTTTATAAACATACTACAGCCGTGTGTGTCTGCTGTGTGCCAGGCAGCATTATTTTATCTCTCTTTTGTTATCTGTCATCATCAAGCACACACACACACACACACACAGAGACTCAGACACTCAGGCAGACACACCACTATCTTGGTCCCCCCCCCAGGGACAGGCCTCCCTTTTCATCTGCCATTTGTAGTGTGTTCATGCCCAATTTCATTACCAATTTTAATTCGTCTATAATTAAATCCTGCATATTCTCTCTGACATGCTGTTCTCAGCCGAGAGGGAGGGACAGGCCAGGCATGCATCACTCGTTGCCATAATTACACACACATTCACACACACATTCACACAAACACACATAATTACACAAGCCATAATCAGCGCAGGAATCCTATCGCCCCCGCATCCCTTCAACCCCTGAGCCGCGATGCTAAGTTTTGTAAATGAGTCTGACCCCAATCTCCGCCTGCCACCCTGACGACACACTCTCACTCAAACACACACACGCGCACGGAAAGACACAGACACACACACATTAGACAGACCGCTGCTATGAAGGCATTATTTGCATTTGTCTCCGTGATGAAAGCCTGATTCTCCCAGTTAAAATATTAGGAGTCATTTAGAGAGGGTCACAACACTCATGTCGCTCATCCATCCAGCTCAAAAGGCCCAATTGAAAAAGCAACAACATTTAATTGTCTACAATACCAAAACAGAATCTGGGTGAAAAATCCTTCCACTGTACTATATGTCTTAGAGCTTTGTGATTACTTTAGTAAGATGTAATCTTAAATTACATTTGGAAAAGATCTTTTCAAATGATCTTTACTATTTGGGACCGAAATGCAACAGTTATCGAATAAAACCCATTCTTTTCGGGCTCTAATTCATACCGCAATGGCTCGTATCATTTTCCCTGTTTTTCTTGTCTTGTCCTCTTTCTCCGGTCCTGCCGTGCTCTGATCAATGACTTCCACTCACTTGACACCGCTGCGCTCCTCATAAAATTTAACAGCTTATTAAGGGGCATACATCTCCACAGCCCTATTTGACTCACTGGGCTGCTGTATAAATACATGAGGCCAAAGCAGAGTCATATTTTAAGGCCTATATATTTATTCAGTAAAAGCTATATTTAAAGATGTGGCGGTATCTAGATATTCCAGGCTGTACCCATCTCTTTACCCTTTCTGTGCCCCCATCGCTTGCTCCCTCTGGCCTCAGTTTTGGGACTCTGAGGAAGAAGGTCAGGGCCTTTCCGCACCCTTTTTCCTCCACGTTCATACTCTCACTCTCTCTTGGGGAGCTGCCACTCACATCAGTGAGAGGTTTCTGCTGAAATGGGTCAGCACCTACAATGGTGGAGATATGTGTGCCGTGTGTGTGAGTGTGTTGTAATGAGGCACTCACTGGATGTGCAGCGTGAGGTGAGACAATGGCAGAGGCCCGAGAGGACAACTTGGAGGAAAACGTGACCGTAAAGTGTCTCATCAAAGACAGAAATAGCCAATAACTGTCCAATCAGTTATGTCTTTGAGGGGCCGAGCTAAGTCTGGGCGAAAGTGGGTATTGTATAATTTACTACCATGGATAGAATCAATATGCGCTTTAAATTAGGGCTTGAATAGTGGATATTGACCATTTCTCATGTTTCAATAACACCAGATGCTGCACTTAAACATTCACTGTGGTCCAACATTTTTCTATTATTTTGACCCTTTTATACTTTTACATATTCGAGCTGATAAAAACCTTGCAATCACACTCCATTGCTTGATGTCAAAAGCAAATTACTTCTGAGAAAAATAATGAGATTTAGGTGGAAATGAGTAATTTGGAAATGACAGAAATTAAGTTAAAATTGTAGGACAACAAAGTTATAATTTTATGTGAATAAAGTCATAATATTATGAAAATAAATGTATACTTTTACTGAGTAGTGAGTAAAGTTAAAGCATTTCGAGAATGTTACAGTAAATCTGTGAGGATAAATGTCATAATATTATAAGAATCAAATTGAGAATTTATAGGAATACAGTTGTCATTTTGATACTTTGATAGAATTTTCTTCTCATAACAGTTTTTTTAATTAACATTTCATTATTGTTTTCTTTTCAGTGTGCTTATAATACTCCACTCCATTTAGTTAGAGAAGGTGTAATGCGTGTGTTTCATGTGCCTTTACCTTCCACGTGGCCGTGTTTCTCCTAAAGTAGGCAAACTTTCGTGTAAACCAGTTATAGATCTCGTTCAAAGTCAACTGTCTGTCAGGAGACTCCAGAATGGCCTGTAAGCATGGGAAGACGAGTGCAAAGTAAGAGGAGAAGACGGTCGGAGAGAAGACGCACAGGAGGCGGAGGAGTGAGGAGACTTACATGACGTATAAGAGAGGCGTAGGTAAAAGGAGGCCTGACATCAGCGTTCTTGTAGAACTCACAGTTCTGAGCCAGCTCTGAATTAATACCGCCCCCCCAAAAAACATCAGAATTTGTCTCAATACATACAATCGAACACCTCTAAAAGCCATAAACATTTAAATGACACAAGTCAAACAACCAAAGACAGTGGAGGATGTCAGCCTACCTGAGGCGATGGGGGTGCAGTATTTGTCGGAGTTGCGCCTACGTATGGCCCCGACACCGTGTGCGTGGGAGTGGGAGTGTGTGTGAAGGCTGGAGGAGCTGATGACCGAGGGTCCCTGGCGCAGTGGAGTGATGGGGGTGGCAGCTGAGGTGGGGGGGTGAGGAAGACCCTCTGGGTAGAGGTCACTGTCCCGCTTTAACAGAGAGCCACTGGAAGCCAGGTTCAACTGAGTAGACACAAAGATGTCGGTCATGTAGGGTAAGGAAACAACACATATTTGTTATATCCAGACGCACAACTTATTCAAATAAGAAATCATTCAGGAGTTGGACTAGATTCATTAATTCCCTCTGCAACTTAAGTCTTCCAGAATATTAGCAAAACCTTTGCGACAATGGGATGGGAACAGTTTGCAGAAGGTGCTTTTTTATTCCAGCATAAGCGTACACCTGTGCACTAAGGCATGCTTGGATGAGTTTGGTGTGGAAGAACTTGCACAGAATCCTGACCTCAAACCAGTCAAACAACTTTGGTGTAACTAGAAAGGCGATGGCGAGCCACCGGCATGCATGGGCAGGACAAACTCTCGAAACTGAACACATTTACTGGAAGTTGAGTACTTGGGTGAGCGCCCCTTTACTGTACACTGAAAAAGTACCTAATTTTGGTTGCACATGATTAAAATGAGGTAAACTGATTGAACATTTCCATTCTTTTCCTTAAAAATAATCAAACAATATATGTTCAACGCATTTTAGTCCTGTGCAACCAAAGTACATGTTCGAATTAAGTCAATTCAACCGACTGTTTTCACTGTATCTAATTGCAGCTTCCTCTATTAGTTTTACATCCCAACACACACATACACTCACACACATTTATACGCGAAACGCTCCTGCAATTAACCCTGCTTGCAAAAACAAAACCACACGACAGCATGTTTTGTAGGAACACAAACACAAGCACTCTGTGGTGGCAAAGTCTTCACAGAAGAATACCGTCCAATTAGGGCCTTGCATGCACATGCACATACACAAACACACATATAACCACTACCCACGGTCTCTCTGGGACAGAGGTTAGGACGACTAGTTTAGGACTAATTAAAACCTCTGTGTGCACGTATGTGTGCGTGTGAATTGCCTCGGCTTTACTCTGTTCCCTCTTGCCACCATTTCAGCTGACTCGAAGGGGCGGGACTGTTTAACAGGTACTTCATTAACGCTCCAACCCTGCCAAATCACCACGGCAACAGTCGATCCCTGTTAATTGAGGCCAAGCTTTGTTTCCATTCCGGGGCCCCGCCCTCGCCCCTCCTCCTCCAATCCCTGACACAGAGGCTCGTCTCCAGTGGTGACAATACACGCCTCTTCCTGATTTCCCATTAGATGATAATGGCGAGAGATCCCCCCTGCCAACAACACATCAGCCACACACGCACGCACGCACGCACGCGCGCACACACACACACACACACGCACACACACACGCACACACGCATGCCACTCAGCTGCACCATTTACATCAGCTCAAATTATGACACCCTTCCTCTAATTGACAATTAATTTCAACATCTTCATATTTTAATAGGACTCTTCGTAAAACTGAATAATGAAATATTCATTAGACAGATGACTAATAACAAGCACGCCACGCACTACGGTCAAATGCGCGAGCACACACACGCTCGCATGCACACAGACACACACACACGCATGCACATACTTTCACAACCATTACAGCTAATCTTAAACCCTCATCAACCTGCTTTGGCATTTCTCTCTCAGATCAGATGAAAAATTGTACTCTTTAAATATTGCATAAAAATAATGGTAAAACCACACTTGGGATGGAAAAAAAAGAGAATAAAATTGAAGTAGTTGACCTCTGTAGTCAATAGGGGGCGCAGATGACAAGCTACATACTGTATAACAGAGGCCCAGCGTTTGGATTCTCAAGAAGTTTCAGGGAGAAAACTCACATTTTAAATTGGTTTATAGGTGAATAACAGGTGGTGAAAGAAAATCTCATAATTATAATAATATAGGAGTGCCAGTGTGAACTCACAGGTTGGTTAAAAGGCTTTGGCTCGGAGGGGCGCATGTGCAGGTGGGTCATCATTGCTTGGAGTCGCTCGCTCTCTTTTGCCAACTGTGAGAAACAGGATACAGACTATGGTCATGCAGGTTATGCACTTTTATCTCACTCTCAGGTAAGTAGAATGCTATACTGACACAGTATTTCGAGTGTAAGTACACCCCGGGCAGAGAGACGGATGAGAGCACCCGCAGCACTCTCACATGTTCACACTAGCCTGTAGAAACACTTGTTCCCATTTGACCTCGCTGACTGCCTTTAAATGGGTACCAATATAGCCTGTGGATATTTTGTGTGTGTGTGTGTGTGTGTGCAAGCTTCCAGGTATAATCAGAATCAGAATAGCGTTATTAACACACACTTCAACGAGGTGTGGATGTGTCTGAATATTAAATGTAAACATTGCCGCAAAGCATGTGTGTGTGCGTGTGTGGTGGGTGACTGCTGAGGGATGAAGTGACATGTCAGTGAACTAAAGATGGACATCCCAATGTGATGTGACGCCGCCTCCTCCTCTGTCACTTTGTATTTCCTGGTGGAGGTCTCAAGCGTCCCAAATAAATTGTTTACCACCAGTCTCGGAAGTTACCTTTTCGTTTTTCTCTAACACGGTTATGTAAGGCATTACTAATGAAATGTGGTTAATATTGTATTGTTTGTTGTTATGATTTAATAACACTACTACATTTTCATCTTGTGGTGTCAACTTTTTGTACCAATTTTGTGAAGAATTCAAACAATTCAAACTAGGCCTGTTAAAATGTGTAATCTATTGTTTTGCTGTATTGTTAAAGGCCAATAATGCACTGAAGTTGAATTTCATAATAATTTGCATTTGTTTTGGTGTAAGTTACACTTATATAATTAAATAGTATCATGCATTACAATTCAGATACAATAATATTACAATATACAGCAATAAATTACTTTCAATTGACATAAAATAGTAATAAACAGTGTAATGTGTCACATTTCTGACTTACTGCCATCGCAGCTAATGTTGGACATATACCGGTAACCCTCACACATACTATGTGGACATAAGTATTGAGACACACCGTTAAGTAATTAATGAATCAATGAATCAACGGTTGGGTTTAGACTGCAGTGAAACCGCTGAATCTTAAATTTTGGACAATTATATGCTTCCAACTTATTGGGAACAGTTTGGTGAATACCTTATCTGCTCCTTCAAGGTATGCTTGGATGACTTTGGAGTGGAAGAACCACATCAAACACCTTGTGGATGAGCTAAAATAAAGACTGTGTGGAACCTGAAAAGGGGATGGCAACTCTCCATTTTCTTTCATTTTCACTTTATGAAGGCCATGTGTCCCTATATTTTTGGTCATACAGTACACATATGAAAAAGAACGGGTATGACAAGTTGTGTGTTTCAGTCTTTGCCGGAGCATTCAGATGCCTCAAGAGTGTGGCGTAAAGGAACCACTTTGAGGCGGATAGAGGCTACGCAGAATGCCCCTTTGCTTTCCTGCTCATGTCTCTCTTTTTTTAATTTCTTCTTTTCCTTCCTTCCCTACACCGCCTCGCTCGCTCGCTCTTGCCGGTGACCAGAGCAGCTTCATAATTGGAGCGGCGATGGCAGCTTCCCCGCCGACTGCTCCTTTTAAATTACAAGCTCCACTGCTCTGCACAAACACAGCTCCTCAGCCTCAAACGAGTTAGCGCCATTGAAGGGCTTGAAAAGCGTCGGATCGGGCCTTTGTTTGGGAGGCGGTGACAATCAAGTGTGCGCGATGGCGTGTGCGTGCGAGCGGCCTACCTGTATCTCCAGCTGCTGAACCACCTGCATCTGGACTCGGCATTGAGCAGTGCTGCGGTCATCTAGGGCGTGCTCGTTGTTCAAGTGCCTAAAGAAGATTGTACGGTCACAGGGTTAAGTCATTTCTGGAATGGAAGCAAAAGCCAGTCTTCATCGCTGATGACTTTGGAGAGCTCACACTTTATTTAGCTGCGAGTTACGAACTGTCTCAGAAATGTACTAGTGGTTTATTTTGTCTGGTGAAGGACGCAGCAGCTGTGTTTTGTATGTGTGTATACTTCACTGGTGCTAAGTGAGCATGTTCCAAGACAACCACCTGGACATGAGCTCATGTGTTATCACCGAAAAGCTTATCTTCATTCGCGCTTCTTGCTAAACTTCACTCCACTTCATATGAATGTGTGTTCTTATGCGAGTGAGTGGTGGTGCTATTTGTTTCCTCCACTGTGGGAGGACCTGGGACCTTCTGATCTTTCCCAGTGTACCCCTCCCTGTCTCCCTTCCTCCATCCCTTTCTCTCCTCTGCCATCACCAAGGTTATTCACAGGTTGCCCACTGTGTTTGTGCCAGTGCATATCCGTAAAGTTTGTGTGCCAGTGTTCCGGAGGGACTTTTTATGATATCATGTGGTGTTAATCCGAAGGAAGCTCTCTTCTCACTGTTTTTGGGCAAGTGAAAGTGCTTGTGTGTGTGTGTGTGTGTGTGTGTGTGTGTGTGTGTGTGTGTGGCGCACGAGTCTCCGACTTAGACTTCGGAAAGTTAGGCAATATCAGAGTGAGGCTTGAAATGAAACAAAAACAATGATGTCATGGCATGGCTAATCCATGGCTCAACACAAGTGCGCGATAATAATAACAAAAACATGATCTCACTTCTCTCCCCCTTTTTACTCTCCTCACTCTTCCGTCCACTCTCCCCTCCCACATCTCCCTAAATGCCAATGATTCACTCTCATTCCAACCAAAAAAACTTCCCGTCTGTCTGTAGATGGGACATAAACAGTAGCAGGTTTTCTTTTTGGATGTGGCCCACAATGAGGCTCTGTTTACTCCTCTGAGTGCTGGCAGACAAGACTTTAACCCACATCATACCCAAGCCCATCAACCACAGCCTGAACGTTATACCAGAGGACTTTGACTAGGTGGAGGCAAGGCGGGGAAGAAAGGCTGAAATAGTGGAGCGTCATCCAGCTCTGCTCTTGCCTTGCCGCTACTCTCATGGGGCGATGACAAAGGCTGGCTGGAAAGGGGGAGCATTGTTGGATTTACGGGCATTATCTGTCACTGCCTCTTTTTTTCTCATCTTCAACTCTCTTTCTCTCTCTCTCTCTCTCTCTCTCTCTCTCTCTCTCTCTCTCTCTCTCGCACACTTTCACTCTGCCCCCTCCCTCCCCTTCCATCTGCCTGGGGCTACGTGAAATGAGACACCAAACAACAGCTTTCCTCCCCAAACTTTCCCAGCCTGCTCGCAAGCTTTGATCTGCTTGTCCGATGCCATCACAATCACCAAGCACACTTTCATGAAAAGGCCAATTTCATCACCTTGACTAATTAATATCCCTCCCGCCTTTTCAAACAGCTTAATAGTTCCATAAAAATATAATGATGGTGAGTTTGTTTTGGGTGCTTCATTAAGAGCTTGTGAAGCCGTCGTTAGCAGCCACAGTGCTACGGGAAGTCCGTTGTGTGTGCTAGTGTGACAGAGGAGGAAGTAACAGTGTGTCAAGGCCGGACTCGGCATCCTCAATTGACTTCATACTGGCTAATAACAACCAACATACTGAAGATGTGGACAGGAAGGACTGGAACATAACACTGAAGAATAATGAACCTTTGGCTATGGTTTTAGAAATAAAAAGGCTTGAGCTTATTCTGTTCATGTAGGCAGAAAGGCATCCAAATCGATGCTATTGTGCATCAAAAGTTTTACTGAGAGACAGTTATTCAACATTCACAGTTCCACTACTGTATGTCAAACATATTTATTTTTCTTAATGTGTGAATGCTAAGAACTATTCACACCAATTCTACTGTGAATATTTTTGTTTCAGTTTTTTTGTGTGTGAACTCTGATAATTGCTCACACTATACTTCTATTAATCATACATAGCCTCTGTATTTTAGGGGTGCTGAGAGACACGTTTAATCAGAAGCCATCTTACAGCTTCATGTGGAACATTATTGCATTTTGTGGCATTAAAAAAACTGAATGACCATTTTCTCCACCACTCAGAGCAACGCTTATATTCACCTATAAAGCATGAGCAATTCCAAACGATTTCTGGGGTTGCATTGTGGTAATCTATGACCACACATTCATGATTTTCTATAATGTTATTTACTGCCAGTAATGTGTGTTAGCTGAGCGAATGTTAAAGGTGTGACTGTATACATGGGTATAGTAGGTTTGCAAGACTGGCATTGAATGTGATGCACCCAATGGCAACTGATGACTGATGAGAGGTGCTATAATACATCAGTGACTGACATTCTACATGACACTAAAGTTTTACTTCATCTTCCAACAAGTGATCTCTATCAGATAAAATGTCATGTTTCTTTTAATACATGTGTGAAATTGGGTCTCTGAGCCTTTTAAATGACAGGCAATGTGTTACAATTCAAAATGAAATTGAAGACTGTTTTGATGTGGTCTCAAAGTTTGTGGTTAGTGAGAAAAGAAGTTAGCAACTGCCGAATTTTAGGATAACAACCAAGAACACTTGGAAGGAGACATCCCCGTGCCAGAAAGTTAAATCAACACCAATAGGCACTGTAATGCAAAAAATGGATGAACAAGAAATCGAAACACTTACTTGATGAACTGTCCCATGTCCTCACACAGTGCTTCACAGCCAGGCCACTTACACTCTCCATGGCCATAGAGAGGATGGGAGCCGGCATGCTCCTCATGACTGCGAGGAGAGAGACCGGTTAGGGCTTGCAACACAATACGCGGTCAAATAAAAGCAAGAATAGAGAGCAGCAAAGTGTCAATCGACCACACAATCACACACATGAATAACTGTTTGCAGCAGTAGCAACAACACAGCCATCTGAGTGTGGTTAGCTCGTGCCGCTCTCCAAGCCAAGTGCAGCGTAAGGATGATAGAGCAGAGTGGGGTCAGTTACAGAAGCCAGGCGAATAAGGGGATCACTCCAGCAACCTCAGAAGCACATTTTCAAGACCATGACATGTCTTTTTGTCCTTGGCGTGCATGTGGTGCACGTGTGTGTGTGTGTATTCATTTTGCTGTCGGCTCTTGTGTTTCAGGTCTTGACGCAGAGTCGGCACGGCACCAACTCTTTCCAAGACTGATTAGCAGCGGCCGCCATCATACGATGGTAATTCTGGTGAGCGTGTGCTTACTGTGTGTGTGCGTGTGTATGTAACTGGGCCAGGTTGGCTTGCGCTCATGGTAAAACAAACACTTTATACTGCATTAGTAGAATATGTATGTATATGGGGGGGTAGTGGGTCCAGTAGCAGATGTGTATCTAAACTTTCTCTGGCAACTGCACATAGATGTACAGTACATGATTGTGTGCGTGTGTGTGTTGGGTGTATGTGAGGACTGGAATGAGGATCCTGCCAAATCAATATCATAAGGTCGCCTAACAAAAAACATTTGTTTTGCAGATGGAAACGTCTCACTCCCTCTGTCTTTTTTTCTTTTTCACCTCTTCCTGATCTAATGTGCATGCTGAGGTTCAGGGTAGTGTGTGTGTGAGTGTGAGTGTGTGTGTGTGTGTGTGTTGGCTGCGGTTGAGTC
Organism: Phycodurus eques; assembly: GCF_024500275.1. Classification (NCBI taxonomy): domain Eukaryota; kingdom Metazoa; phylum Chordata; class Actinopteri; order Syngnathiformes; family Syngnathidae; genus Phycodurus; species Phycodurus eques. The sequence goes on from NC_084534.1 coordinate 13,799,125, forward strand.
AACTCAGAAGCAGCTAAGACAGCAGCCGTGACAAACTGCTGGCAACCACATTTTCCTCCACATCAGCCATGCATTAGCTTAGCAGGCTAACTCACTTATGCTGGCTGCTTTTGCATCTACTGTTAGGATACACTGATAGCATTTCCTTGAGCCCACTCATCTTGATCAGTCTTAGAATACCATCCAAAGTGAGCGGGCCATGTGTGTGTATGAGTGTGCATGCTACTCACTGGCTGGTGGGGGGATGGCTGCCTTTGGAGTATGGGGGGCCATGGTCATCGCCACTGTCTGCCTTGGTGAAGGAGGATATCCACTCAAACAGTCTGGCTCTTAAAAATGGAGACAAGCCCATGAGTAGCTTGTACAGCCATGGGACCACGTCAGCTTGATATCATGTATATATGTGTAGCATGCGTGCGGTGCGAATACAACTACGTTCAAGACACTACCATCTGTATTTGATCTATCAATCTCAATCTTTAAACCACACCGTCTCCTTCCTTCCTTCCATTCCTCCTCCGCTGTATATTATATTAGCATGTGGTTGACAGCATAGCGGCACTGCATACATAACTCCACCGACACGCTCTATCAAATGACTTAACGCATTGGTGCTGTGTGGTGTGTTGCCTGCGAATGTTGCTTGTGTCGCAAGGGACGAGGGGCAAAAAAGTGAAAAGGAAGGCAGGAAATTTAAATATAGAGAGTGTGTGAATTAGAAAGACGACAGGTCACACAGTGGAAAGACACTAACACTGACCAGCCACGACATTCGGTACACCTGCCCAATCTAATTTTGGATTATTTTACTATAACTGCAACCGCAATCATCAAGATGTTGTAAAATGAACACCTCTTTGACAGTGTCAATCAAAACTGAAATTTATTACACTGCCAATGCAAAGCACAACATGCAGTATGCACACATGCTTGTTTGCTTATTTGTTACCAGTGTAATTTTAAGATTTAGGACATGGCCTTATTGTTTGTAATGCAAAAAGTGATTGTGTTCTACTAAACGCTAGAGATGATCACCAAATTAATAGACAACTATTTTGATGATCGATTAACATTTTAAAGCCATTGTTGAACTTAAAGTTGTCCAAATCCTCTGATTTCAGACTCTCAATAGCAAATATTCTCACATTTCTGTAGTCCTTCATGAATGCGGACTGATTATCTTTTGTGTTAAATCAAAATAAAAAATTTGCAAACATTTAGCATTTTTAATTTGGAAAACAATGATAAACATTTTTGCCTATTTTCTGACAAATATTATGGACCAAAGCAGTAACTGAATCATGTTAAATGTTTTTTGGGGAAAAAAACAATAGTTAGCTTAATCTATGATTAAATAATCCTTATTTGCCGCCATGGTATGAATAACCTGCATTTGAGAAGAAGTACGGTAGCTCTCACTCATGTGGTATTTTGTAACTGTTGTATTTGTTGTTTTTTTTATCATTAAACAATACCAAATGAACATGCCCTTGTTATTATGTCAGTCAAAATGCTTATATAGAGCTGTTGTATTGGATCTCATTAGACAGTGCAGATGTACCTAATGTTGCGGCTGGTGAGTGTTAACCGTTAACGCTTCAAGTACCTGTCTCTCTTTGGGGTGTGGCTCTGTCCATTGGGCAGGCTGTGCAGTGGCATGTGGGCGCTGGCCGTTTTGGGGAAGGCTGAGGTAGAATTAGAGCTGTTGGTACTCAAGTCCAGGCCCTCGGCTTGTTTCAAGGCCTCGTCGCTGCTCGGCACCCCCGACACCTCCTTCCACAGCTGCTGGAGATCCGACGGACACATCGCTGCAGAAACAAACACACACCAGAAGGATGTAGGAAAGATGCTCAAAGTGAGGGCATTTAATGTAATGTATGCTTATGAGACCTAAATTGAGAAGAAATGTGGTTAATATAATCTTGATGAGAGAGAGAGAGAGAGAGAGAGAGACAGTGCTTTCTAATTTCTACTAATTAAAATCACAATGCAACTGCTAGGGCCCCTGGGATTTATTACAAGAGGACAACAGCACCAGCTGAGGCTAACCAAAAGCTAATTTATACATGCATTCCAAACACTAATGGCGATTCCTACAGTCCAGCAGCACAGCAGCGGCTGTCACTGGCACTATTTTTCTCAAGCGGGTCAGAGTATACTTTGAGCACAGCTTTGTTATTTCTGCTCCAATTTCAAAGCAAGAGAGATGCCTAAAATGCCACAGTGCACTCCAATGTATCTCGGTGCACATATACTTTTGCCTCCACGCAGCTGTACATGTCCACACAAACACACCCAGCGACCTTGCAGCAATACAAATATTATGTCTGCTTTCTCCAGTGGTCCCGCCAAAACAAAAGTTCTTAATGTTGAGAAATGAGGCTTCTTGTTGGTATAAGGTTCTATGAGTGTGCACTTATTACTCAAGAAACCTGATCAATCTATGGATACACCCACACGGTAAAAATGTGGAGCGTTTCCTCCTGTTTAACTTATCAGGCTGGCTTAAAACCTGAAACAACCACTTAATGAAAATAAAAAACATTCCAGTGAACAAGTGATGGCTGAAGAGCAAGTTAACACATTCATAGCTGAGCCCCAAACACATTTGTAAAAATATAAGATTATAATGACTACTTAAAAAAGATCAGAATGCAATATGCTTTCCATTAGGGGGCTGGCACAGCACAATCCAAACCTCATACTGTTGCTGTCCAAATGAAACCACATATTCAAAGAAGAGGAAGTTTGTTGTTGTTTAACCTGAAAAACAAAATAATGAACTTTTTTTTACTGATAAAAAGAATTATGTAAGATCACTTTTGAAAAATGTATTGTAGGTTTGTGCTTTCCATTGGACTGCAAAAATCAGAGAGGAGTAGCAATGTAGCAGACATTCTCCTAAATGTTTACACAATTTTCCGAAGCAACATTCTTTTGACTTTTATTTGTGAACTACACGGTTTGCGAATTGAATGGAAATGTTCCCTAGTGATGCCTTTGGTCTCATGGAGATGGCTGATTATTATTATTATTATTATTATTTAATAAATAGTATGAATAATTTTATAGGAATAACATTTTACAACAACCTATCAAATGTATTGTCTCATAATTCTACTAAAAATGGATATACTTAGCTGGATTTAGTCTGTGGGTTCAAATGTTTAGTAGTGTTCTCTAGTGTGTTCATTTGTGTGTTGTTGTGTGAGTGTTTAATTATGCGCAAGTGTTTGTGTGTGTGTTCGTGTATGTGTGCTTGTGTGTGTGAGTGTGTGCGTGTGTTTGTGTGGCATGACTGGTCGAGGAATGCTCCGGTTCACGCCTGGCTGCGCCATCACAATGGGCCGGCTCTTTCACACTGCAGGGAAATTCCACTCGGATACAGAGAGAGCACAAGAGAAGGCGATACCAAAGTCCAGTGTCGGAAAAATGATCCTCTTTAGCACAAAGTGTCTCTCTTTGAATATGAATTGTCTGAACAACAAGTTTTTTTTCTTCAATCAAGTTGTAACATTTAATTTCTGCCTCTGAGATTAAAAGCAGAACCATTACTTGTAATAGTGAAATATTTGGGGTGCAAAGGTAAGAAGTTTTCATTTATGAGTAATTATAAATGAAAGAATGAATGTCTGTAAGACACATGTGTCAGTCTGGGCGGAGCAGTCAACTTCGATCGAGGAACCCAGCAGACAAATAGAAGGGACTGGTGGTGGACTATAAATATATAGAACACTGATGATTTTCTCCACGATGGCTAATTGTAAGGATACGTGCACACACTTCCAACTTGGGAATTAGTGGAATTATTTTACCTATTATCTCAATGACTACCTTCCACAAACTCACCAATAAGGTTTTCTTTAATCTTTTACAGCCTGATTAATTTAACAGGCTTCACATGTGGCATTGGGTGCAGGAGGCCTGTGCCGTGCATGCGCAGTCATGACCTTGTGCGAGTCTGTGTAGACAGTAAGATTGCTAACAAGTGTGCATACCTTGCTGCAGGGACTGCATGGCGGCGGTGGGCTGCAGGGGAACCAGGCCTTGTCTCTGGAGGTTGAGGATGTGCTGCTGCTGAAGCTGCTGCATCTGGATCAGCTGTTGCTGGAAGGCCAGCTGCTTGCTGCCGAGCTGCTGCACGCCAGGGGAAGGGGAGAAAGCGAGAGGAAAAAAGAAATTAGCTCGTTCGTCTGTTTTTACTATGATTCTGTAGTAATAATCATATCCAACTTTTTCTTTTTTGGACACAATTTAATGAAAGCAATATTAAGCCAAGACAGATTATATCTGTCATATTATATTTGTACAGTCTTCTTGAGACACAGTGAGATTGGTACATTTTCTGGAAATTATGCCTCTTAAATTGAACAAAACTTCCTCATAAGAGCTCAGTTGAGAGCACATTAAATAACTTACTCTTAATTTGTGACTTTTTGAAACAAATTTGCCAAAAAAAATGATTCATTAATTAATTGATTCATCAACAACTAATTGATTGTCAAATTAATCAACAACTATTTGGTTAATCATTTAGAGACCTTGTTTAACTTTAAATTTTCCACATCCTCAGAATTTCAGCCTCTCAGCAGTAAATATTCTGTCATTTCTGTAGTCTTACATGAAAGCACACTTATTATCTTTTGTGTTGAATCAAAATAAGACATTTGCAAAAACACCTGCTTTTACTTTGGAAACCAATGATCAACATTTTTGCCTATTTTCTTACAGATGTTGCAGATCAAACCAGTAACTGACTCGTAATCAATTTATTATTTTCAGTTTGAAATAAAGTCCTATTTTTCAATAAAGGGTAGGGAATTTAAAAATTATTAATCCAGTTCATCAATTAATTGAAAAAAAATCAACAGATTAATCGATTATTAAAATAATCGTTAGTTGCCGTCCTACATCACTTCTTAGTTTGGTTGTTTTTATTATGTTTTACATTGTTTAGCTTTTGCGGCACGGTGGACGACTGGTAAGAGCGTCAGCCTCACAGTTCTGAGGAGTGGGGTTCAATCCCCGGCCCCGCCTGTGTGCAGTTTGCATGTTCTCCCCGTGTCTGCGTGGGTTTTCTCCGGGCACTCCGGTTTCCTCTCAAATCCCAAAAACATGCATGGTAGTTTAAGTGACAACTCTAAATTACCCGTAGGTGTGACTGTGAGTGCGAATAGTTGTTTGTTTGTATGTTCCCTGCGATTGGCTGGCAACCAGTTCAGTGTGTACCCCGCCTCCTGCCCGATGATAGATGGGATAGGCTCCTGCACGCCCGTGACCCCAGTGAGGAGAAGCGGCTCAGAGAATGGATGGACGCATTGTTTAGCTTTTTTCACTTGAGTGACAATTAAGAACACTAAAAAGTGTGAAACGAATCTGCAATGCAAATCAGTTGTGAAGTAATGTTTTATTGTTTGTATTAACATCAACAGTGATTCACTTATTTTTACACCTCTATGACAGTTACAGTTAAAGAATGTTAAACTGTTACTTAAAAATAACTGTATTTAATAAAAGGGTCACTGATGGTGTAGTGGTACACTCGCCTGACTTTGGTGCAGGCAGCATGGGTTCAGTTCCCACTCAGTGACGGTGTGAATGTGAGTGCGAATGGTTGTCCGTGTCTATATGTGCCCTGTGACTGACTTGGCGACCAGTTCAGGGTGTAGTCTGCCTTTCGCCCGAAGTCAGCTGGGATAAGCTCTAGCGTCCCGTGACCCTAACCGGGATAAGCGGTGTTGAAAATGGATGGATGGATGGATGGATGGATTTAATAAAAGGTTTTATGATAAACTGTTAGGAAGGAGTTTCCATTGTAGTAGTAATCCTCAGACAAATTTTCAACTTCTGACAAATTGTAATGTTAGCAGAAAATACTTAAAATGAAGCATTTAAATTTTCTCTGCAGCTAATATCTTCTCTCAAATAAACAAAAACAAGTTTAGTAAAATAAGGGTCTAATGTAGTTGTTAATAGGAATCTAATAACTGTATATTTGGCATAAACCACTGGTACAGTATGTAGTGGTACATGCAGCTGCCATTCGTAGATATAATCGTCGTAGATATAATTCCAGGCTTGTGCCCCAATACCCAGTCACTGCTGGTCCCAGGCCCAGAAATGGGTGGGTTGCGCCAGGAAGGGCTTCCGCCGTAAAAACTCATGAGTTACTCGCTGTGGGGACGCCTGATGGGAAAAGCCTAAAGACACAACAACAGTTTATATTTGGCAAAACTGAAAAGATATTCTACATAGAACCAAACCGGCTTTCACACAAACCACATTTTCGTCTACTCCCACATAAAATCATACAATTTCCTGCATTTAAGTTTGGAGCTAAATGTCTCACTTGCAATACGTTGCCTGTGATTTGTTTTCCATTTGTGCAGCAGTTACTTTTTTTCACACCCAATAAATCCAAGTGCAAAGTCACACGTTTAGACCATAGAATGACAGTAAAATCTCATGGCTATCACGATGACGACAAGAAAGGACTGAGAGAAAGGTCTCATGTCACGTCTGTGTGTGTGTGTGTGTATGTGTATGTGTATGGTGATAAATGCCCTCTTTCCTGCTCTCCCAGGCTAGACTAGAGCAGGACTGTGTTGAGTTGTTTGAAGTCCCTGCAGGCCAACCCCAGAGAGATGAGCTTTATCTCTCAGAGATAACTTGTGAGGGGAGGAAAAAAAACGACTCGAGGACCTGCTTATTGTGTGTCCATTAGAGAGAGAGAGAGAGAGAGAGAGAGAGAAAGAGAGAGAGTGTGAGAGAGAGACCGAGGAAGAGAGAGAGAGAGAAAGAGAGAGAGGGAGAGAGAGAGAGAGAGAGAGAGAGAGAGTTGGCTGCATGGAACCCTTTGAACAGGGACCATCTCACAGGAAGGGCAGCTAGGTCATTTCCTTTCAGACTGGAGCCTGGGGAGAGAATGTGTATGTGAATGGCTGCACTAGGTAAGTGAAAGGACAACAGGAAACGTACAATGCTGCGGGCTCAATGGGATTCATACTTGATCATTTAGCCACTATCGGGGGAAAATGTTAGTCTGCTTATCAAAAGCTATGCCCATTGTTTTGGTTAAGCGGATGGAAGTACATGTCCAACACTGTGAAAAAGTTTTCCTTTTCACTAAAAAGGCAACCAGAAAACAGACAAAATAATATTACAAAAGGCAGTATTTACTGTGCGCATCTTACGATACACTTTTGTATATCCAATATATATGTATACAGTGGAACCTCGATAAAACGGACCACGATATAATGGATATTGGATAAAATGGACCGTCGAGACCATTAATGTGGCCAAAAATAGTTTCCATTTATCACTTAGTTCCAGAATTGCCAATTCTGGAACTAAGTTGTTGTTTACTGGTGCTGTGGGTCAATATAGGCAGAGAATGGGAGGACACGTGTTTCTGGGTCATCGAAAGCCTATGCGACGAGATCCACCTAACAGATGTGCCTACTTGGTGGCCATGTTGGATATGGCAACATTTCCACGTGGCTAACATGATGGCAGGAGTTCATCTATTATAGTAGCATATCTAGCATAGTGCTCTGCGCCGCAGAGCGAGCGCTCACATGGCTGTCTGTGGTGTTAATCCAAAGAGGAATACAACACATAATTTGCTGGAGTCTGGAAAATTATATTTTTGGTACAGTAAAATTTTTTGATCATCTATGACAATGGAGTTGGAAGTAGGAAGCACTTATTCTTCACGGCTCATGAAAGCGACTCGCCAGAAAGAGTACTATTAATCAGTTTATTTGAAAAGGGACAATGCAATTTCATAAAACACATGAAGTACACATGGTTAAAAAAGCCAGAATTAGCCAGAAGGCTAGTTTTCATCTGTAGTCCCCTGTACGTCAACAATGTCTACATAAATCATACCACCGGTAAGTTTGGATACATGTAGTAACTTTTCAAGATTCTTTATATGAGAGTAACTTTGTACTGTACTGGGCGTTTTAGGATATGGAAAAAAAGTTAAAAAAAACATCAAGTTTGTACTGTACAGTAATATGGGTGCATATGGTCACAAAAAAATGTATATATATTTATATACACACACACACACACACACACACACACACACACACACACACACAGACGAATATAACATATAGTGAAAAGTACTGAAGAAACATGCGTTGAAGATAATTTCTATGGTTATAAAATTTTGAGACATGGAAAAATGGGAATTCATGAGAGTGCATGGGAATTTGGGGGAATTAAAATTTGCTAAGTTATAGATTATTCCATGAAAGAGATAAAATGCTTTTTTGAGGGGAAAATAGTACATGCAGCATAATGCTGCCTAAACCAACGATTTTATGTAAATTCAGTTGAGGGTCTACCATGTACAGTGAATCTCAGTCACATCCCCTACATGGAGCATCATAGGGGATGTGTCCAAGTTGGAATATTTCCAAAATTCTCTCTCACTAAGCTTCCCATGGAAAGTTTCTGGAAGGTTTCCAGAAATTCACTGACAATTTTACGCCCCTTTGCAATCCTAACTGTGCATGACAGAGTTAATCATTTCTAAGAATTACATACAATTAAGGAAATCCCTCTCCGTGCCCCCCCCCCCCCCCCCCCAAAAAAAAAGGGCTTAAAGTTGCCTCTCTAAAAGCTAATTGCAATGGAACCCACATGGCACACATTTTCATGGTATTGTACACATTATAGCTTTGTAATAAATTGGACAGATGCTAATATTTAGTTCATATATTTGATGTCGGCATTTGTTTTTTCATAAACAAACTTATTCCGCTCTTCTCTTCTCTGTCCAGCCCTACTGCCCCTCGTTTTCTTCTACGTCTATCCATTTCATTTTCACCTTTGCCCCCCTCTGTCCCTCACTCTCTCCTGAGATATGTCCTTCTTTAAAGCGCCCATTGCGTGAGTGCGCGTTCGTGTGTGTGCCTGTGTTCTGTTTACATTAGCTGTGGCTGAGTGGTCAAAGCTAGCGCTGTAACAGGCTGTCAATGTGATTTATGAGCACATCACACACTGCCTGAGCCTGCCAGTCACACAGATGCACACACATACACACACACACACACACACACACACACACACACACGAAATGGACAGTCACCGACAAACACGCACATGCACACATCTCTTGCGATGCTCAGAGTCACTTCATTAAGCTGACTCCTGACCAGTCCCAAATGTGTGCCCACACTCATACCATACACAGGAACACTGACACTTTCATAGTCTTGCAATGCACTACTTCCACGCACAAAAAGCGACAGCAGAAAATGGGGAAAAGGTCAAGAAGTCACAGCCACTTGAGCACAAAACTCTGCAGTGATTAAAGGTTTTACCCTCCCTCTGCTTGCACTTTTCTTCCTCCTACTGTCTTCTTGTTAGCTTTTAAAAATTCCTCTTCCGCATGTATGCCATGATCTGAGAATCAGTGCTGTTACATAACATTGATTGCTTAATAGACATAAACCTCACAACCTATGGAAATACCCTGTTTTAATGTCTGGAAGCAGATAATTGTAGCAAAGACATGTTGCTTGAAACATTTACCACAGTGCAAGCTTCATGCAGATCCGCAGGGAGCCAAATTCCCCCAAGTAAGTGTTTGTGCAGTGACCCACCACATATCAGCCGTCTATGTGTAGTTGTTTGACCAGTGATTGCACTTGTCTAGTTGTTACAGGACAACAAAAAAACCTGAAAACTGGGACAGCGGCAGACAGGAGGGGGAGAAAGGGTGAGCGATTCAGATCCGTCTCCAACATGGCAGGAGAAACACAACTGCTTTGCTTTGGTCACGCTCGACGTGGTTGGCTGCTGTTGGTGAGGGTGTGCTGGTTCGGGCCCTCTGGGAGACGAGTCGGAATGTAGGACATGTCTCCTTGTGCTTTTGGCAAAAAGTCTCAGGTTAATTGATGACTCATTGCTGCTTGTTCCTTTTTCGTGAATTAACAAGTTTAGGGGCAGCTCGGTGCTTTGCATGCTGTCTCACAGTTTTGAGGTTGGGGTTTGAATCTGGGCTCTGCCTTCCTGTCTGGACTTTGCATGTTTTCCCCATGCTTGTGTGGGGTTTTCTCCTGGTACGCTTTATTTAAAAAACCTGCCTTCCTGTCTGGAGTGTAATACTCGAAATTGTCAATAGCCATGAATGTGATCGTGAATGGCTGTCTTTTATGTGATTGCCTGGCAACCGGTCCATGGTGTACTCCGCCTCTCGCCCAAAGTCAGTCAAGAGAGGCTCTAATTAAGCAGTATACAAAATGGATGGATAGCAAGTTCAGTGGATGCTTTTAAGTCAACACAATCAGTTGAAATATGATGGTCAGTATCTTGATTTAATCTAATTGTTTCGATAATCACAAAATTTTAGGAATCATAAAACATTTTGCATTATTTAATGTACAGGCAAAATTTTTCTTTATGTGTAAAAATTCACAGCTGCTAACAGTCAAACCTGAGAACACTAAAATGTTTTCATGGTTTCATTATGTTTTTCCTGTTTGCCATCGCTGGTACACTTCTGGTATGTGGTATATGGAATAGTATCACAAAAAAAAAAAAAAAAAATACAAAAATACAAAAATAAAAAGCTTTGAGGATATGCAGTATGTTCCAACAGTTCAGGCTAAGAATTTTTGCATGGATGTATCGTACCTCTCAAAAATGTTTGGAACCCTCATTTTTTAGCAAATTGTTAGACCTGCAAAAGTGGACAGAAAGAGAAGGACAACGAGTCCAGCACACGTGTGTCCACAAGTTAGGACAATCTCGTTGCAGTGAGAAGATTCCTATTTGATTGGGCTTTGATGAGATCCTCAGAAGTGATTTGCAGCTGTGGTTTAACCAGTGCGTTTGTCTTTATCTTGACACACAAAAAAAGAAAGAGAAAGCAGGAGAGGCCTCCAGCGCTTGGCGAGGTTAATTGACAATTAAAAGAGAGGAAGACCCCTCCTACGTAGAGATCTCACCTCAGGCCCACAGTTGAAGGCATGTAAATGAGGGCTTTGGCAAGGTAGCGAATGGCTTGGAAGTGCACTCCCACACTGCTTCAACATGGCAGGCTTGTGGAGAAAATGACAGTGTGCGCTCACTAATGCTTGTCTCGAGATGAGCTGACCACAAACCACAAAGGAAGACGAGGAAAGAAGAAGACGGCCAACATATGTATCACACATTCAATACTTTGGACACTTGATGGATTTTTTTTTTCTTCCTTCTAGGAGCTCTCATGTCAGCCACATTTTTATGCATTTAAGAGCACTTGTAAATTTCAAAGTGTACTTGATCTAAATGAGTGTGTACTTTATGTTCACCTCTTTTGCTGCTTGCTTTCCAGCTTGCTGCTGCTGCTGCTGCTGCTGCTGTTGCTGCTGCTGTTGTTGCTGCTGCTGCTGAGTCAGAAGCTGCAGATGCAACTGCTCCTGCTGTTTCTTGTAGTACTCCTGTAGCTGCAGGGAGGTGAAGAGGAGATGTATGAGCGAATCAAAACTTTGTATCAAACCTCAACGACGAGGCCGAGGTGGCCTTCCTTAATTGTTGTGGCAGCGTGTGGTCCATTGACAAACCGCACACAACAAGCCATGGCAGGCTATTGAAGAATATTATGGAGCGACTATAAAGTAATTTATGTTGACTTGTATCAAGGCAATTATGTATGTCAAAGCAATGGGAAGCAATTAAACACTGCATCCAAGGATCTGACTGTGACCGAAAATGCACCGGCACACACTCCACCGTGAGGGAAAAATGACATGAGTGGGGCAGATGTCTTTCATTCTTTCCATACATCCAGAGGCTCTATAACACTGAGCTGGACCACATCCCTGCGAGGGAATTACACACAGATAGTCATTATCTACACCATTTATTCATGAGATCACCGCAGGGGGCTGTAGTCGATCCCAGCTGACACTGAGTGAGAGCCCCTAGTAAGACTGCACCACATGTTTACTTAAGCACTGTACTTCAGGTTGCTATATGTACTTCCATTCTACTGTTGTGTAACTAGAGGGGAAATATGGAGTGTCACTACAGCTGCTCACTGAAGTAATTAAGTTGACAGAGTTCTTTGAACTTGGAAACTATTTGGACAATCACTACATGTTTGTGGCTAGTACATAATGCAAGAAAAAACATAATAGGGAGAGTTTCCCATTTGTGGCATTAAAAAAGTGTAACACCTTAAAGTCAAAGTTAATTCATTTAGTAGTAACCTTATATGAGCGGGACAATTTGCTTGTGCATGAGAATTATCACTGCTTAACCACTAACATAATTCAAGGTGACTACCCTATGCATAAATCCATCCATTTATTGTACAGGACAAAATCAAAGTGGCTAAAACACAATGATAGCAAAGTCATTAAAATGGGAAATCAAATTATCACGCAGTCCGTTGAAAACATCCAGATGACACTGAGTGGGAATTGAGCCCACGCCAGCTGCACAAAAGTCAGCTCTGTGAACCACTACACCATCACATGCCCCTCTCCGCTGGGACTATTCTTTCATCTAAACGCACAACACAACGCAAACACCCGAGCAGTGTCTCCTGTGACTGACCACAGCCTGCGTTTGTGTTAGTAATCATTCATTTAGGCAGGCAGCTCCATTAGGATTGCAATCTCGCACACATGACGAGCAACGCAGGCAGGGAAACTCTGACCACAGTGTGTGCATAAGTGTGCATGTGTGCAGGGGAGGTTATCCACTTGAGATGTGTGTGTGCCTCTGCAGTTTGTCTTTGTTTTATGGTGCATCAAATGTTCAAAGAGGCTTCTCAGAAGAGAATGACTTCACAGAGCAGCAGTTGCTGCAGTCTCTCATCCATCTGACCTGAGAGCGAGTCGACTAGACATCAGTGAACATCCTAACTGAGCAGTAAAATGCTCCTGCTCCCTTTGTGCAATACGCCATTTTACATTTCCAGCTTGAATCTTATCCTGGCCATAGCTTGAATTTTGCATATTTTACTTTGCATTTCAACAATGACGTACTTTCTTATCTTAAATTTGTTTTAATGGAAGACGCAGTCCTTTTTTTGGGCTTTCTTTCTTTCCCATCTGCCTTTCCTCTTTTTTATTGTTCCTTAGGCGGCGTTAATATCTCTTTTCTGGCTCACTACTCCTGATCCCCGCCTTCGTCACACATGCAAATGCATATGCAAGCACACACACGCACACTCGGCTGCAGAGTGGTGAGTTGGGGGAATAATTAAGTGATAATTAAGGTCTTTTAATGATTTGATTCAGTGGCTCTGTGCATTAAGAGTATGGAAGTGAGGCACTCACCTCTTCAGCCTATTACCATGACCTTGCCTTTGTGAACAAACCAGCAAGGAAAGGCAGAGCAGTTGTAGCGCAAGTAAAAGTTAGAGGAACCTTAAAGGTTAATTTACACACATATTCACACAAATATTACGTGGTACTGGACCGTAAACTTTCCTTAGACTCTTATACAATGCTGTATTGCCATGGGGTTATGAAATGTAATGCTCTGCTGAGTGATATGTCAGCTGATGGTTTCTTTCTCTGTGTATGTGTGTGTCTGTGTCAGTTTGTGTAAAAGTGCTGGCTTGCAGATGCTGACTCGAAGTCCATACTCTGGTTAATTAACGGGGAGAATTACATTAAACTCAGTGGTTTTAATAGTCTGACTTTCCCGTCGTAGAGGCGGTGAGAAGGTTCTCAGCAGTCCTTATGTTCATAAAGCATGTGATTTTGCAGATGTCCTTTGTGATATACGTTATTACATTTTTCATTTTTAATTCCTCTGCTGAAAATGATGCAGCTATAGACAAACTACGGTGAATGACCCTATAAGGTTATAAAATAACTTTCCAAAAATGACCAAAGGTTTATTAAAAAAATATGCCTTAAAATCATAAACATCGTCAGCAAAACTCGGCGATCATCTAGTGAATTTATTCATGTGTGCTTTGTAATTTTTTTTTTATGATACCACGACTGAAGTGTACATGTGATGACGGAGAAGAAAAGTATGATGATGACCATAGAACCAGACTTATTGTGACCTAGCAACACAAGTCTTACTTGCTGTGTCATGGCTGCTCAGCCCATTATTGCTAGTGACAAAAGTGTATAAGAACTGTGAAGAGACTCATACGCAAAGCCCAAGTGTCAAACATACGGCCCGCGGGCCAAAACCAGGCCGCTAGGGGGTACAATCCGGCCCGCTGGATGAATTTGAAAGTGAAAAATACTAATGACATTGTGGGGGTGTTTGGGATAAAGAATCATTTTGAAAATCATTATGATCCTGTAAAAAACGGAATGTAATAATTCATTGGTCTTCATAATTGATTCAATTTTAAAGTGCAATACAAAATTTTTCAGTTCCAAATACCTTAGACTTAAAGTTCTGTGCCTTAAAATACAATCACTGTGATCAGTTATTATGCACAAATTGTAGATGACAAACTGAAGGAAATCTGAGGTTGTTTTTTCATCCATCCATTTTCTGAGCCGCTTCTCCTCACTAGGGTCGCGGGCGTGCTGGAGCCTATCCCAGCTGTCATCGGGCAGGAGGCGGGGTACACGCTGAACTGGTTGCCAGCCAATCGCAGGGCACATAGAAACAAACAACCATTCGCACTCACAGTCATGCCTATGGGCAATTTAGAGTCTCCAATTAATGCATGTTTTTGGGATGTGGGAGAAAACCGGAGTGTCCGGAGAAAACCCACGCAGGCACGGGGAGTACATGCAAACTCCACAGAGGCGGGGCCGGGGATTGAACCCGGGTCCTCAGAACTGTGAGGCTGATGCTCTAACCAGTCGTCCACCGTGCCGCCAGGTTGTTTTTTAAAATGATAAAAATAATTCATCCATCAATCCATTTTCTGAACTGCTTATCCTCAGTAAATATAATAAAAAAAATTCCTCATGTATTTGATTTGTTTAGCATTCAAAAAAAGGTAAAAACTTGTTGTTGTTTTTTTTTATCAGGTACGGTAAGATTGCAATGGTCCTGTGCCTTTGAAATCAAATTCGGCTTTATGTGGCCCCTAAACAACAATGAATTTAACATCCTTGCTCTAAGCACATGCAGAAATCTTCTTCTGCAAGTTTATCACTACCATTTATTGTTTTAAGGTTATCCAGTAGAGCAGTTTATTCATTTTATTTTTACACTTGAATGAATGACAGCTAAGAATGTTAAAGAATGTAATGGCTTAAGTCAACTGGCCTTCAGTAAAAGCCTTTCCACTCCCAAAAACACTCTGCCTCTTTCATATTTAAACAAAAGGGTGATATATATTTTATTTAACTGTAATTTTATAGTTTCATTACATAACACGTAATGATTTTTGTACACTTGTGTGACAGTTATGAATGTAAGCATCCATCCATCCATTTTCTGTACCGCTTATCCTCACTAGTGTCACGGACGTGCTGGAGCCTATCCCAGCTATCATTGAGCAGGAGGCGGGGTACACCCTGAACTGGTTGCCAGCCAATCGCAGGGCACATACAAACAAACAACCATTCGCACTCACATACACACCTATGGGGAATTTAGAGTTGTCAATTAACCTACGATGCATGTTTTTGGGATGTGGGAGGAAACCGGAATGCCCGGAGAAAACCCACGCAGGCACGGGGAAAACATGCAAACTCCACACAGGCGGGGCCGGGGATTGAACCCCGCTCCTCAGAACTGTGAGGCAGACGCTCTAACCAGTCACCGTGCCGCTCCACCTGAATGTAAGCATGTTAATTGAAACTTTGCCTATTTAATTGATCAAAGGCTTTAAGATGGC
The DNA here is from genome assembly GCF_024500275.1 of Phycodurus eques. Classification (NCBI taxonomy): domain Eukaryota; kingdom Metazoa; phylum Chordata; class Actinopteri; order Syngnathiformes; family Syngnathidae; genus Phycodurus; species Phycodurus eques. The sequence continues at coordinate 13,814,909 of NC_084534.1, forward strand.
ATCAGTTTGACTCTGGGACATATTTCTACTTTTTCATTCTTTGGAGGTCCTACTGTACCGATTGTATGTTGCTCTTTGGTAAAAATACTTCTCAGTTACAACTCTTTGAAAATCTTTACAGCAATTGTATTTCATTTATGTAGGCAAAAAAGTCGCATCTTGTGTCTAAACATTTGACAGATCTTTTGCAGATGAGCAGTGTTTATTTGTTTGTTGGCTGTTGGCATGGCAACACTGAATACATGAAGCCTTCCTAAAACACTGTGAGTGATTAGTGCATGTGTGTGCCTACAAGTGCGGTCATGTCCAGTTATGATAACAATAATGCACAATAGTAATAATGCTAAACAGGAGGAACTTTTAAAAAATGTGTGCATGAGTCAGAATGTTTGCCTTTGGTTACCTTCAATGATCTCACAGAATTAAATGAGATACAGTCACACCCAATTTGTGTCATCACACATTGAGACATCAGACACATCTAAACATGTTGGTGTGGGAGTGAGTCCATTCAGACACACTAGCACAACACTAGTGTGTGTGTGTGTGTGTGTGTTTGCTTAGGCACATGTGTTTCACCTGCTGAAGCATGAGAGCCTGCTGTTGCTGCAGCAGAGCCTGGAGCTGAGGGGGTGACAGGATCTGTTGCATCTGCTGTGGAGTGATCATCTGGGGGCTCATCATAGCCATGGATACAGGGACCTGGGTAAAGCACAGGAATACAAACACATTTGAATCTTTACTTACTCTTTACATTTTTATGTGTGAAAAGACTCATCCACAATCCTTATTTATTTTCCCTCTTGGGATAAATAAAGTATCTACAGGTATGTATCTGTCTGTCTGTCTGTCTGTCTTATCTATGCCCAAATTGCATACATTTTTAACTAGGTTTTTCAATGACTGTTTTAACGGTAATGTAATAAATAGCACAAAAAACAGAAACTATTCATAATAAAACCTTACAACTGAAATACAATTTCTAACTTGAGTGGCCACTTGTTGTTAAGCGGAGTTCACAGGGCTCAACCGGAACATCCCCATATAGGAACTACGTAAACCTATTGCCTATGCTATTCAGAGAGTCAGCCAAAACCAAGACTATAAAGGTCTCTAAGGTTTATTTATACACAGTAATCTGACAGGTGAATCAGCAATTATTAAATTTAAAATAAATATTTTAAACTGAGAATGAAAAAACAGGAATGGTTAGTTAGATCGACATCACAGAAAGACTAATAAAAACACCACTTTACACATATTTTGTTGGCACTTTCCTCCACTGCACTGCCATTGTTGAAAATAATTGAGGCAATTTATGGGACAGCAGCCGATATACAAGCTCTGATAGGCAATCTTCATCTAAAAAATAATAAATAAATCTTATCTCCCTCCATAAACACATGATTATGGTTGCCTGCGATTTACTTCCCACATATTCCAGGCTGGCTAAGGAAAGACATAAAACAACATCTCAGCTGTCACCATGAGATAGATGTCTATCTCAACAAAGCAAGCGGCAGGCAAAGACAGCAAAGACGAAAAGCCTTGTGCATACACTGTACACAGAGATAGGCAGAGTTGCTAATCTGATTACAGACAACATAACTGAAAGCAAACGAATCACACAATTCAGACAGACATAAGGACTGGGCATGTTTGCCAAATTAATGTGTGTTAAAAAAGATTTGCATATTAAATGAATAGACAAATGATAGAGTGAAACAATTAAGGTAAATAAAGACAAAGAAAATGACACATATTTAGTGAGACTCACAGTGAGAGTATGACTCCCAGAGTGGATATATTGTCTCTCCTAACAGGCTGAGGGATGACTCGTGTTTCCTTCGCTGCCTACACATCAATAAACTATACTGCCTTCACAATACAAATAATCCTGCCTCTTACGCAGTGGTGGCACTTTAATAGAGAAATACAAGCATGAGTTATCACCACGCAAATTGGCCATTTATCTACATCCACTCCGCGTAGAATTATTTGTCACCATCATGGTCGAGCTCTGTCTGAATGGTGGAGAAGTTTGAAGAGCTGCTTTGAATTTTTAAAATAATTTTTAATAATAATAATAATAATGGAATCATAACACTATGTGCCGCCACAAAATGAGATGTGGCATTACAGTTAAGACAGTGATTTGACCTTTTTTTTTTTTTTTTTTTTTTTTAATGTTTGTACATTGAACCCCTTCCAGTGATTAACTTCTTCTTACACTTGCATGACAGGCAATAATATTGAAACGTTGCCTGTACAATTAATAAAGGTAGCAGCAGTTTGACCCTTGAACAGATTATTTATACTGCCATTATTTTCTATGAAAGAAATAGGTTTTGAAAGTGTTTTATGCACGTAATGTTCACTCTTTTTCATTTGAGAAGTCAATGAGTTCTGGCAATAAAGACGCTAAAGACATGGTCAAGTTCATTTTGAGGGCCTGCATATTTGACTAAAACATCGATTTGTCTTGTGTATTGATAATATCGATATTTCATTCTTGTTGGTTTCTTGTTCTTGTACTGTGACATGCTGAGCTTTACTAAACATGCAACAAGCATGGATTTGTAGAGCAATGTGAGAAGGATGTGAAAAGTAGGAGCTGGCTCAATTAAGGGTGAAGATGAAGAAGCTGTGTTACAAAATATGTGATGAGCTCAGGGACAGTTGGCATTAATGATAAAGTGGAGCGAGGGAGGGTGGCGTTGTGGCAGTTGGTAAAAGGAAAAGGCACAAGAGAGGACACGAGAGGTGCTGAGCAAGGTGGGAGCGATATTGGCCGCCCCTTGGCATCATGCCAGCGTGCCCCCTCAGCAGCGCCTTGTCATTCTAGGCTGCCAAATGAAAAGCTGTAATTAATTGCTCTTGTGCATCCCATTCTTCCACGCTGACAACTCCTATGTTCTATTTTATACACACTGCCATTGACATTTTCAAGTCTGAGGCATCATAATTATTGGAGTTATAGCACCTTTCCACATGTCGGCTAATGCCCCGCATGAGCGCAAGTGCTGATATATGGAACTTATGTGTGAGGAACTACTGAATGCTGAATGTGTTTGTGTGTGTGTGTGTGTCTGTGTGAGACAACCAGAATGGTGATTTAGTTCAGGTTTGATGCCATTAATTGGCCCTATAATCTAATATCACAAAGCGTGGTGATTACGGGGCACGCGATGCCACCGCCATACGACACCGCCAGGCAGTAAGCGACGACGCAAAACAAAAGCCCTGCCATTAATGATTTGACGGGCCAGGACAAAAGCGCCTCACAATGCAGAATTATATTTTCATTCGGCTTTGTCTCTCCCTGTGAATGATTTCTCCCCTTTCATTGGGCTGTTGAATAGGGGGAGGCTGAAAAGCTGGGTGATTTGAAGTCAGCCATTTATTAAATGCATTTAATTTTTTTTCGCTTCTGTCGCCCCCCTTTTTTCTTGTTGCATGTTAATTTAAAAGAGGGAGATGTGTGTGTAGATTAGTGCCAGAAAGGTGGGGCTTGGGTGGCAGAGGGAGAAAAGGAGGAGGTCATTGTGGAAAAATTACGAAATCCCTAATAAAAAGAGTAAAATGAAATGTGGCCACCAGGTTCTGGATGAAGAAAGTGTCACCTCGCCATTTTTATCTTGATGTTTTATTATTGAGATTTTAGGGAAAAGATTTTTGTGCCAATGGAAAATTCCAATCACATGACTGTCCAACCAGATATACTGTAATGCATCTACCATATCTCATTGAGATAAAATAATATCATACCCTAACCTAACACGTTTCTCCTTTCATTAACATGCAGGAATCAGTCATAATGTACGTGCACGCACCCCCTTGCGCAGGAGCACACTGCTGAGGGCCTGGTGGCTGACAGAGGTCAACCCCTGCCATCGAGAGCGGGAGCTGGGGGAGGAATGGAGGGAGGGATGGAGAGGAGATGCAAGAGACAGCCTTGTCGTTTACAGAGAGTGGAGGAGTAATTAGAGGGGTTGTTTGAAGAGGGAGTTTAACTGATTAACAAAGGAAGAGAGGGAGCGTCTGAAAGATGGGAAATAGAGGGAGGAGAAAGGCAGCGAGTCCCCAGAGGAAAGGGGAGAGAGGAGAAAGGGGGATCTAACTTGCATTTCAATGAGGGATCCATCCCTCTCTCCTCTTCTCCCTTGATGACTTTTCATTCAAACCAGAATGAGGGAAAGCCCCACTTTCCATTTCGGATAAAACCTCAGGAAGATGGTGAGGAGGAGTATCTGATATTAAACCAGTGCCTTGGAGATGGACAAGGCTCCATGTTTATACGATATACAGAAAGGCTGCTTAAATGACTGCATCATCTCCAAGGGAGGACTGAACTTTGGATGCCTTCTTCACCTTTCATCTAATCGCGGTCTCTTGTATTATCAAACACTCAAAGCTCAACTCTCTCAAATGAGTGCATAGCAGTTCAATCAAATTCTACATTCATGAGACAAGCAGATAGACTTCATGGACATGAGTGTGGAGAACATCGAGCCATCCATTTTCTACGACTATGGGTGAGCTGCAGCTTATGCCAGCTGGCTTTGGCCAACAGGGTAAAGGGTGCGCCCACGCAGGGCAAATACAGGATAGACAAACAACCAATCATGCTCACATTCACACCTATGTGACAATATAGTCTCCACTTAATCTATGTACAAAGTATGTTTTTTGGAATGTAGGACAAAGCAGGAGTTCCCAGTGAAAAACAAAGCAAACATGGGGACAACACGCAAACTCAATACACAGTGGTTCGAGTCGAGATTTTAAACCTGTCTGACACCTCCATGTTGCATGTAGAAACATCCATCCATCCATTTTCTATACCGTTCATCCTGTTCATGGTCGCCGGTGAGCAGGAGTCTCTCCCAGCTGACTGAGCGAAAGGCAGACTACACCCTGGATTTATCGCAAGTCAGTCGCAGGGCACTTATAAAGACTGACAACTATTCATTCTGACATTCACACCGTCACCGAACGTGAACTGAACCTCTGCTGCCTGCACCGAAGTGTGGTACGCAATAATTCAATCAATTAGAGGTTGGCCTAAATCTCTTATTTCCCACTCCTGCTGAAACCTTTTTCAATAACTTTATGCTTCCAACTTTATGGGAAATATTTAGGCAAGACCCTTTTCTGTTTCCGCAAAGCAAGGTGTAGAAAGACATGGTTGAGGGACTTTGGTGTGGAAGAACTTGAATGTTCCTTTGGAATAATGCACAAATATTTGGAGACACATTCTAAATCTTGAGTATAAAGAGTAGAAGCTGTTATAACTGCAAAAAGAATATTTGATCCACAGGCAAATCTGAGTCAAGCCCAAACTGGCACCCATATGTGTCCGTCTGTGTGTATGTGGAGCTCAGAGCAGAGAAGAAGAGCTGCTGCCATAATCACAATCTAAACAGGCTCTCAGTCTAAATGATGTGCACCTTGCCTCTGGGTCTACGGGGACACACAGGAGAGAGGGATAATTGAAAAAATGACAAGGGAGGAGGAAGAGAAAGGCTGACACACACCTCCTTCCTCTCTTGCTCCCTTGGTAGAAGCCACCACTCCCCTCCCCCAGCAGCACTGTTTATCCCTGTCACTGAGCATTACCACCTCTCCCTGCAGGGGCGGACTGGGGGAAAAAGTGGCCCGAGAGTCATGGACAGACCGGCCCAGTTCATGCACGCCGTGGGGAGACAGCCAGCCGGCAACACAAATCTCATGTAGCCCGATAATTTAAAAAAAAAAAATAATAATAATAATAAAAATAATATTCAATGAATTTGAAGAGCTTTTAGGCCAGAATTTATGGAGTACCGGTTGTTAATAACCTGAAAAACCTCAAATGAAAAACAAGCACTACCATCTACCCACCCAGGAGAATTAAGTCATAAGGTGTGAGTACACAGCTCATTCACTCATTGTATCTCATTTAGATTTCCCTCCTTTTACTGGTCGTAGAACTAACGCAAGGTACATGGAACCAGCATGACACTACAGTATATAAAGTACTCACTATTGTGTTGCTTTTAAATGGAGGAGGCCGAGTTGAAGTGGTTGATGTAGATTAGTGCTTCTCAAATGTTTCGCACAAAGTACTGCTGGGGGCCAGGCTCACCGCGGCTTGTGCTCGCAACGGACTCCTGTGTGGCGGTAGCCAAACTCAAACGATTGCCAAATAACTATTTTCTTATGTGTGGGCGCCACCTCTTCGAGGGATTTCTTTTTTTTTTCTTTTTTTTTTTTTTTTTTATCTCTCAACTTCTCAGCAGCACCTTTTCATATCTAAAATTTTTTTTTTCTTGTCCATCTTAACTCTGGTCCAGCTGGCTATCTAGCTACAGGTTCTAGTACCGTTAGCTGAAGAGTGATTGACAGGTGACAGTCAGTTGCAAATGGGTGGGATATAAACATGTGGCCCTAATTTTTTCAGCATAAACAGAAGTAGGCGAAAACAGGTACGTACAGTATAGCCTATCACGACAATGAGCCCACAAGTCACTTTTTTTTCCTCCTTTCGGTTTGATTTACTTTTTCGTCTTGTGGCAGGGCAGGCCCACCGGCCCATCGGCCCACTGGGGTTATTCCCGGTCTCCCCGTCCGCCGGTCCGCCCCTGTTTCCTTGGAAGAGTCGCCAGCCTTTCTGTTACTCTCCCTGTCACACACAAACCTTGATGTGCCTGAAAACTTGACACGTTTATAAAACATGGAAACTTTTGTTGTTTGCATGCAAGGATGACCCTCCTCTGCCACTGAAGGTACTCGCAGGGGGGCTCCTCCATTCCAAATAAAGTCTCCACCGCACTTGGACAGAGGTGGTGTGTGGTGAAGCCTCATGTTTCTTCTTGAACTTGGACTTGTTTGTACAAAACCTATCCTTCCCCAGGTAAACAACCTGTCTCTTCCTCTTGCCAAGTAATAAGAGGAGGGCGTGGAGGGGGTGGGAGGGTTTTCGAGAGCAAGTGGGCTCTACAAGAGAGGACTGAAGTAGAAAGGCGATGAGGAATGAAAAAAAAAAAGTAAGTGAAGGAGTCCCTACTGTGTAAAGAGTATTTGGAGCTCAGGGTCACGCCACTACTGGAATTAAAAGGGCTTCCATTGTGTGCAGTGAGTACCCCTACTCACTAATCCACAGTGGGTCCAGGGGCCACATTAGCCTGGGGGGACTGACAAGCAAGGTAAAGCTGAGCAAAATTGGGAATGCTCTGATCATCTCAACTCCTCGGATACCATTTTTTTATTTCCCTCAGGAAGGCACAAACAACTCACACTGGCATGTAGCAAAATAAATCAGTCCCAAAAGAGGATTCCGTTTAATGAACATCTTTGACATTGTGTCAAAGTCATAGTTCAAACAGCATAAAATTGTGCATTCTATGTAACTGACAGCACTGGGGATTTTAAGACAAATAAACTGTTTAAAAGCTGGAACAATTGAATTATCTAAAGAATGCATTACTGGAGACCAGAAAAAGTGGCTGTTCTTCCAGGTTCAGGAAAAGTTTACATTTTTTAGATAGTTTTCATGGAGAATATAAATATAAATATGCAATATTTGTTTGAACTTGTTACACTATGGTTCGATGTTAAATATCATCCATACAATATTGCCACATTTCAACTTCCAATTTGTTAGAAAGACTTGTTGAAGTTGAGTCAACATTCACTGAATGGAGCGAACATGCAAAGGGAGACGAGTCTTTTTACATTAAGAATACACACAGCTGACTTTGCGGTGATTATTTCACCCTTCTCTCTCCATTTTTTTACCAAGCAGCCAGGACAGAGACTCGTACAGAGGCTACAGCTGTGCTGTTATTTTCTGTTCTACGGTCATCATAAGAGTTTTGTTCTTTCCCATCACAGCCACAGGTGGCGTTAGTCTTGTATGCATGATAACGCTTCAACCCTGAGTTTGAGAGCAACTTTCAATTTGGTCGGTTTCCATATTGTACGACCTAAAGGATGTTTCATGTTGGCGGCTCAGCTATACTTCTTCTGAAATGGCATGTTGCTCATAGGTGGCAGGCATGTGTTACATGATGATGTGAGTTATTAGTAAGTTTTCACATACTCATCATAAAATATGGCGCATCTGTATATATTAAAGCATACAGAGGTGTGAAAGGCTCTCCATAGGCAGGTCTCCGAGAGCACTGAATAACTTGGTGGCTGAGTGGACCACATGGATGAACAGATGGAGGGCCTGTGAGAGTGAAGAGAAGCAACCCTGGACCGCAGTCTGCTGGGAACACTGTGTCGGTGCTCCACCGGTGTACTGTTCAATGTGGCCATACACATAGACACACACTCATGCCAAATACTCTCCTTGACAGGGCACAGACACAATGGGGGGGGGAAAAAAACAACAACAAAAAGAAACTTCAGAGGACAGTGACAGACTATCAGGTTCAAGTGGAAAATCTACCCACTCTCTCCCCTTGTTCTTCCCCCGACCGTCCATCTAACGCCCCAGTGCCCCAGAATAAAAATGACAACACACTTCCAGAAACACACACGCAAACACACACTCGGGCCACTTGATTGGGAAGTGTGAGGAGTGGCTGTTATTGACCGTATTTCATTATTGATTTCACTCATGTTTCAAATCTCAAAATAAGTTTCACACTCCAGCGGTCACAAGCGGACCCTTCTCTCAAGCCGATCTCAACCTCTTCCCATACCCCCTTCACAAACTGTCAGGACCCCGCGCACCCCCAGCTTTGTTCTATCCCCGCCTGTCTGACACAGACGCACACACATACACACTCTTACAATTCCCTGCACATCAAATGAGAGAAACTGTCGACTAAACACTTCCAGTGAGTAGACAAAAGGAGTGCTTTGGGAAAAACACTTTAAAAGGAAATAATGGAGAAGAGGAGAAGGGCTGCTTGAGTCCCACTCTGCAGGGCAGAGCACTCATCTTTTCACATACTTTTGTTGGTTACAATAAAGACTTTTAAACAATGCATACTTGAGTTTCTCGCATATGTGAAGCAGTTGAAACTAGGAACAACCCAGAAATCAGAAATGGTTTCACTGAAGTAAAATCTTGGTTTTGGATTGACATGGCTCTCTTTCCCTGCAACCTGCTCTGCTGGTGCCAGGCCTCTTCAGAGCGCAGCTAATTAACAAACCTCTAATGAGTCTTTTTACATTTTCTCCTAATTAAACATGCTCCTCAATAATACATGAAAACAGGACACCTCGCTCTTCAATTACACACGTATGGGCCTCCGCCAAGCACGTGCAGTAATCTGTATGTGTGCATGCCAAGTGGCGGCGTGTTAAGTGTGCAAAGCGAGCAGTGCCAAGTGGGTATGCGGTATATGTGCGCGCTGGGAGCCACGCGCCTTATGAGCGTGTGCCAAACGTAGCCATTCTGCACGCGTGGCAGGTCACGGAGCCGTGCATCATGCTGCCTAATCCGCCAGTTGCCACTGTGTCAGCCAATTGGGCTCCCGCCCACTCGTGCCACCAGCAATTAAGATAACTGTGACACTTAAGTCCAACATCAACTACATGATCTGTTTCCGAGGCTGGGAATATTTTCAGGTGGCGCCTCTTTATGCTGACATAATGACTCACTTGCTCACACTCATTTCCGACAATGTTGCACTCTAACATTATAGATGCATCATGCATGAGGGCATCTCGGTTTACATTAGACCCAAAATACATGTACCATAACATAAATTTAGCATTTGAAACTTATTATTTGAGCATGACTAACCACAGTGCTTTAACACACAAAAATTATGCGTCTCAGTGATTTAAAAGGCTTGAATTATGACTAAGAGATTATTAAGAAAGGCCTGCATCCCACTGGCAGCAAGACAAACTCTTACAATGCATTGAATAACTATAAGAATGCATTTTTTTCTATTAATAATTTAATTTGATCATCCTCAAACATGAAATCTCACTATTGTACTTGCAGTGCACGTGCACTTCCACTGGGCACAGCAATTCTTCCTGCATTTGCCCGTACAAGAGACGTAAGCTATTGTCAAGTTTCTCCTGGGTGTGACACAAGACAATGACACACACGCACACACACACGCGCACGCACACACACACACACACATACACATACACACACACACACACACACACACACGGACACACACAGTGGAGTGATAATATCTCACACAACCAGTCAAACACAAAGACCATCTCAGAACAACCAATCATAGAACAGATACAATCTTTGTGAATTTCTTCACTTGCAGTCCAGATCCTCTCTTCCATTACAAATGAAGAAAAAGAAGAAAATATGATGGGGAATGGGTGGGGTGTGGGTGCAGGCAGGTTTAAAGGGGGTTAGTATTAGAGTTGTCAGCAAGAACCATGTTTCAGAGAAGTCAAGACACGAGAAGAAGTCTTCCCCCTCTCTCTGTCCCTCAGAGAGGGGGAGGGGTGTTATCTAATTATCAGGCTCCTAAAGATCTAATTATTGTCTGACACTCATTTGCATGTAAGAGAGCACCCCAGGAAAAACCTGAGGACGGCCATTTTGTGCCTGGCGTGGACCACTGCACCATCCGCCAGACACCTTAAGATGTGGCCTGATTCAATTCAATTTATGGGCCTTCTTCAGGTAAATGTATTATTTGCCAAATGCTATTCAGACAAATTGTGAAGATCATTTACACTGGGGGCACGGTGGGTGACTGGTTAGAGCGTCTGCCTCACAGTTCTGAGGACTGGGGTTCAATTCCCGGCCCCGCCTGTGCGGAGTTTGCATCTTCTCCCCGTGCCTGCGTGGGTTTTCTCCGGGCACTCCGGTTTCCTCCCACATCCCAAAAACATGCATTCGGTTAATTGAAGACTCTAAAATTGCCCGTAGGTGTGAATGTGAGTGCCAATGGTTGTTTGTTTATATGTGCCCTGCGATTGGCTGGCAACCAGTTCAGGGTGTACCCTGCCTCCTGCCCGATGATAGCTGGGATAGGCTCCAGCCATCCCGCTACCCTTGTGAGGATAAGCGGCTCGGAAAATGGATGGATGGATGGATAGATAGTTCAGATGTCATTAACGTAAGCATCAAATTTGCTCAGATGTCTTACAACAACATTATCATACCACAGAATTCTTGAGAGAAGAGACATTTATCTCTTTTTTTTTGGGGGGGGGGGTTGCACCCTACAAACATGGATGTGAGTGAGGAAGACTGGTGCTGCAAAAAGAATGAATGCAAAACCTTCCTTTATTTATTTTGACGGTTTGTCTGTTTACAAGAACCACACCTAAAACGAATCTTAGAAGACAGCTTTTAAATCACAAATTAAAACCTAGGAAATCTAGTTTGCGATGGTGTCTAGAAAATAGTACCATTTTTCTTTTTTTTACATACTGTACCTTGTTTTTTTCTCATGAGAATACACACACACACCCTGCCAACACACATCCTAGAGTGCATTGGCAGGATGTGTGTGACCATTTGAGCTGACAGCTGAGACAACAGAGATGTAGCTCGGGTGCCCTGGATAGTGCAGGGAGGCTAACAGGCCAGGCACCAACAAACAAGACAAACAAGACAGAGATGGAGAGAAGGGAGGAGGAAGAGGGGCTTTTGGTGTGTGTAGTTCCATGTGTGTGAATGTGTGTTAGGAGAAAAGTGAGGGAAGGAAGTAGAAGGTAACACCCCACATCAGAATGTGCACGAGGCAGGTCAACTCAACGTGTGCGCTGTCCGTGTTTTTCATCGGAAACTGTCACTCTAGGTTAATGATATAGCTTTTTTATCTAAACAACAGAAAACAAAACCTTTTGAATGACATTGTATCGACATTATTTTTCCCATGAGGTATCAGCACCTCATAGCCTTGATAGTTAAATATAAGGAACAATGTTGTCATTTCTAGGGCCACAAACAAAAAACTAAAGTATGTAGTGTCCAACGTGTTCTTACAAAGGCGGATGGATTGCACGTATTTGAACGATCCCTTTAAATGAAGCAGCAGTGCAGAGTGAATCCATGTTACTTCTGAAGGGCTGTGATGGGGAAGACACGACTACACGTATGTATGTACAGTATATTATAATTTATTTTGTGCTGATTTATACTTTTCAAATGTGCATTTTCTTTTCATGCAACTTATTTTTCCCCCCTTCATTTTTTGCACTGATAGTTATTTCATTTATTTTTCTATGAAGGTGTTATTCTTTAACTGCACATCAAAATAACACACTCAACTCAACTAAACTATTTATAGTTTTTTTTTTACTTCTTCCTACTTCCTTTTTAAGCCTAAACTGTGCTTAACAATAAGTCAATTGATGTTCTTTCTTTTTAATTTCTTTTACTTTGCATTATATTATCTTCTGTTACATGTTGATATGTTCAATAAAATAGCAAATCACTATTAATTCATTGTCAATCTATAATTCAGATACAAAACATGATGATAAAACAGTATGTGCTTGTGTTTTAAAAGTCACATAATTTAATTGGATTTTTCAATGTCGATCCACAGACAAAAAAGTCTTTATGATTGCTGTTCAGCGTTTGATTAAAGTGTATTGCTCACCTTCAGAAGTATGATCTTTCTTTTTTTTATTCGTTTATTTTTATTTTTTAATTCTGTGTCTTAAATTTTGTGGCTTTTTGGCACCGTGCAAAATGTTTTACACTACACTTTTAACTGAGGATGCTTTCGTTTATCATAATATTTTATCAAGATTTCTGCTGGAGAAATGAAATGCAGCTTATGTGTGTTCTGTTTCCGACACTTGCACAATATAAAATAATTATACTAAGAAATGCAAATGTATCCATCAGGGTATGTTTTATGATACGGTGTAAAATAAATAAATAAAATTCACACTTGAGAAAATAAGTGAATTTACCTGCTGCCTCTTCATTTTAGTCTGAAGACCCTAATATGAACCATGGCTACAAATCAAACTTCCCCAAAGTGACAAAGGTGATAAAAAGGAGGAAACTCAAGCAATAAGGAAGGACAGATATGTACCTATATCACACTGGGTAGTTGACATGGACACAGACCTCTGCACATCTGTGTGTTAGTGAGTGTGTTGAAGTGTGTTCTGACCTGCACGGGGCTCTGTTTGACCTCGTTGCTGCCGGGGGAGTTGAGTCCAGAGGCCTGCTGGAGGAGGAACTGTCTGGCTGCCTGAAGAGCCTGCAAGAGTCAGAGCGGACATGATGGTAACATGTACACTGGGTCAAATGGTGCTATACAGTGGCACATCTAAAGTTGAATTCAACCACAGCTTCCTGGATCATTTTTGCCTCTCAAGTCAAATAACACAGGAATTTAAACAGAATCAAATGTGACTTTTTGTTGCTTCTTTGGTTGTGTATGACGACATGCACATTATACTGTACGTGGAATCTCAGCATACCTCACGGGAGCTCAGTTCAGCAAGTATCAAAGATTTGTGTGAAGCTTGGTCCAAAAGAAGGAGCAACCTCAACAAGGGGTGCCAAGAGAAGAGGAGGAATACAAACCAGAATATGAAAAGAACTGCAGTGAGTAGACTCACATTCAAAACTGTCATCACACATTACTTGTCACCGAAGTTGCGGTAGAATGTTTTATTTTTTTTAAACATTTTAAAATAGTTAACTTCTTATTATACTTGAGTTCAATTTCAAATTCAACATCTGTCATCAACGTTAAAACAGTTGGATTGTTTCTATTCTTTACTAATAGCAGTGGAATATAACTTCTTTCATACTTGTATGACAGTTTAGGTAAAATGTTAATAAGGGTTTAATAAGGGTTTCATAACAGTGAAAGTTTGACCCTGTCTCGGAATATGAACATATCAGACCACTTATTTTCTATATTCTTTGTAAAACATTGCACTCACAAAATGAGCTTCTATGTTTCAAGCGTGTTCATGTATGCTCAACCTCACACCACAACATGCTTTTCAACTTTGGAGAGAAGAAAATGCAGTCAAATACCGGCCACTCCTTTCTACAGCATACTTGACTGTAACTGTCCTTTTTAGTGACTTATCTCCTCCAAACTCCTTACAAATGTCCTATTTCCATTAATTTGGTACTGCCTCACTCACGCCTGCACCCTTCACCTCCTCCTCCTCCTCCTCCTCTTCTGTCTCGCTGCTTCCCCAGTTCAAAATGGCTTGTCCATATCCTCTGAGGCAGAAGTGTGTCAGCATATCGTCATGTGTGTCACTTGCACAGTATTTATGTGTCAGTGATGTAAGGCGACCCTGATGCACATTGGAGAGCCTTGCTGCACATCCCCACTATTCCTCCTCCTCCACTTCTCTGCCCTCCAGTGCTGTCCAGTCAAGCCAGTAACACCAACTCCCACTGACTTTCTTCAACTTACATCTCCTATTTGTCCTCATACAAGTATTTATATTATCAAAAATGTTGCCATTGGCGTGTTAAAACTCCATAACGTGCTTTTGTCAAGACAAATCCGTTTCAGAGGCAAAGGTGTTTTTGCTGGAATGTCTGAACTGTGGCGAAAACAAAACAAGAAAACACCCATTTCAAAACACACGAGCTGTGCACACACACAGACACACAAACACACCCTCGTGAAGGAGGGTTAGAGAGGGGAGACAGCAGGATGCACATTTGCTTCCTCTGACTCAAAGGGGAAAGGTTCCTTAGTAAATATTGATTCATGAAAGTCTGTGTGTGTATGTGTGGACACCACAAATTAACGGCCGCAGCTCGTCAAGTTCTTCAGCGTAGAAGATCTTACGCAACCGCGCATTGCCAGAAATGAGTTCTAATGCATCACTTGACAACAAGTGGGATGAGAAGAATGTTGTTGCGAAAGCGTGCAGCACAGAGTTACTGTACAATGTCACACGTTTAATGAATTGTCAAATTAGACGCTCTGCCAGATTAAGTAACGTCTAATTGTAAAAACAGAGCGGGAGATTAGAGGGAGGCTGAAAGAGACAGAAATGCTCTGTGCAGTCGCGATGATGAAAACCATCTGGATGGAACGCACTTGCAACATTTGCTGAGACCGCAATTAAAACACACATACACAGATGTGGCTGTGGACGTGCCTGTATACATACACACACACACATGAATTTTAACACTTGAACAAAAATTTCGGGAACCCCCTCCCATTTACTGGTTTGACCTCAGCATTAAAACAAGCACAGACACACAGACACATATACACACAACCGCCCAGTTTGTTGGCATGTGGTGTGAATTAGGCCTTGAACACCATGTCTGCCCAAGAGCGAGTGTGCGCTTTTGTGTGTGTGTGTGTGTGTGTGTGTGTGTTGGCAGGAGTTGGGAAGCCATGTCTGGCAACAATAAAGGACAATTCCACCCAAATTACCACCCTGATTACCACTATATTAAAGAACCATTTATGGCTTTCATAAACGCTAGAACAGAGCAGAGGTGATGCCTGTCTCCTCTCCTATGCTTCTATTCATAGATGTGCTTTTGTGAAGCATGTGACAAATACATAGAACAAAACCCCCAAATACGTAGAACAAACCCCCCCCCCCCAAAAAAAACACCACAATGTTTTTAGTAAAGAAAAATAGCACTGTGTTGTACAAAAAAAATAAGAAAATAAAATATAAGAGAACGTAAAGCGATAAACTGGTTTTATATACTGGTTTAATTACTAGGGCTCTGACTCAACCTCTAACTCCCGATTCGTTATTCGTGTTGACAGTATCGAATGACTTCCGAATCAGAATCGAAGTGTTACTCCTTGTAGTATTCCGAAATAAAAACATGTCATAGTCCAACAAATGAAAAATCCAAATTGAACGAATGAACCATAAAGAGAATAGGCTGGCACGTCAGGCTGCGGCTTCTCCCTCTGGAAATGTTTTTTTTGTTTTACTTTAAAATGGCTTACTTTAACCAGGATCAATCGCTGTACCATGGTCAAAGATAAAACCAGAGTTGGTTTTGCGCCAGTCGGTGCCGTAAATCATCGCTGGCTGGGACCAGCTGCCTCCTTACTAGCTAGCTAGCCAGCTGGCTAGCTCTCGTCATCTGATCATGATGATCAGCTGCAACAGTGAACTACAACTGCGCACATGCGCAGGAAACTATCTGCAGTGAGTCCAAATGGCATCGGCCATAAACACAGGCTAAGAAATCATGAACTATTTTGTATTTTATAAAGTAAAATGTGGTGTAGCTCTTGTCAAAATAAAGTAGCATGTTATTCTTTGACTCTTTGTTATTTGAGAAAATTCTGATTTAATGATTGTTTTCCACACCCACTCGAATCACAATTCGAGTCACCACCGATTTGTGCCAAGCCATAGTCATTACTGTACGTACTGTAGTATTTGGGTGTTGTATGTGAACCTTTAAGGGGCGTGGCCTAGTGAGTCATTACTAGTTGGAGTCGGTTAGTTTGCGTGTGAGTTGGCGTCCTAAAGCAGCTCTACATTTTTTGTGTTGGACTGTTTCTCCTGTTCACTAATTGGCTGAAATGACATCAGAGAATGTGGCTCTCCTGGCCCACACATGAGGGCATTACAGTACTTTAATTTCTCAATTTTCTTTTCACTTCACATGAGCGATGGCATATCTGAAACTCGCTTACAACTAAATTTTGACTCGCAGCACAAAACAAAAAACAGACGGAACTCTTAAATCAAGGTACTACTGTACCATTAAGCACTGTGGGGATTAAAGTTTAAAGTTTTCTAAAAGACGAACTCCCCCAAAAAATAATTACAGACATCCGGATGCTCAGAAAAACACAACATTTAAATGAATTATTATGATTGTAATTATTATTAGGAATCATTCTTAGATATTAAAATAGTAAAATTCTGATCTTATCAATTGCAGTGGCTACACACGTAATCATTCCCCCACAAATCTACATTGACAGAAGTTTAATTTGGATTGTTACAAGTCACCCTTTTCCATCATTATTTGCCAAATAAATGATTGCGCAACTCACATTTTCCCACACAAAATAGGAAATGTGTATAACATTCAGCGTGAATTGGGAGTGTACATCTCCTAGATTCCGCAGTTGTGGAGGTGTGAGAGTAAACACAACTTGGCTGTAGATACAATGGATGTGTCTACACTTTTAGTGTTAGCAAACAGAACAATGACGCACTGCTCGGTGACTTATTAAGAGGCCATGGATGGGTTGATTGCATTCAAACAAATGTATCTTACATGCAATGTCATATTAACCTTTACAAATCAGTACAGAACATTTCTTATGCTTTTGTAACCTTATATACGGTGTGAATTATGGTATGACCTTAAAATTTAAACACCCTAAAGTTCGGACAATTTGGAAACCGACAACAATTTTCGGAGAAGAAAATGCCTCCCGAGGTTAAAACTGAGGATGTTTCCTTTGTTCTTTCATCTTTTCCTTTATAACCCCACCACAGAAGGGTAAGAGTGTAAAAGAAGAGCAATATGATGATGATGCAGTCATTTTTCACTGCGTCTGTCAAACCTCATCAGAGTTCATGGTAAACACACAATTTAGTTTTATTATAAAGGGATTTAGGTCTTTTTACACTTTGTATGAAAGAGTTAGTTAAAAAGTGCATCTTCAGTCACATGTCATCAAAGGATGAGTAGTTTTAGTTTTTAAAATGTGTATGACAGGTAAAAATTAAAAAATGTGAGTGGAACTTTGGCCATATTAACTATATGGCTAATGACAGTTTGGCTCTGGAACGGATTGATTTATATTATTTCCTTTGTGGAAAACATTGGAGGTCAAAAAGCGTTCCGGAACAGATTCTTTTATTCCACTGTGGATAAAAGATTTAAACATAGAAGTTTTTTTTTTATATATATTCCCTTTTTTCCACATGACTTGGAAAGCTGATGCATCATTGTGGATTTAGTTTCAACACTTAAACTGTAAATTTGTGTTGTGGTGGCTGTCAAGTCATAATCCCATATAGCGCTGTGTAAAGTTTACTGGAATGATGTTTGCCCACTGTCCTGAACACACACGCCGGCACGCAATTATGCATGCGCGCACACTAATTTTGACGTAGTCAAGAAGCTCTCCTCATTGTTGGCCCTCCTCACTCATTCCTCATCTCTCATCTTCACCCTCTCTTTTTCTCTCTGTGACCCGGGTGAGCTCTAGGATTGTAACGCACGCGCACACACACAGACACATACAAGCAACTCCTCCAAAACGCCCGCCCCCGCCCCCCCCACTCCAACCCCCACCCCACCCCCCCAAACCCAACTCTCTGTTCCCCCTGTGGCATTCCTGGGGGCGCACTGCACCTTTAAAGAAAATATGAGAGAGGCCTAAGAGGGAGGCCCAACAACAGAGTCTTTGTGCTGCCGAGGAGCACACACACTCACAAACATACACGCACACACACACACACACACACACACATCAATGGTGTCAGACAGGTTTTATTAGAGTGAGAGAGGTAGGAGGAGGAGGAAGGGGAAGGAGGGGTGACGAGGTCAGCGCTCAGCTTGGAGGCCTGAGAGCACACAGTGCGAGTGTGTGCGTGTGTGTGCGTTCTTCTGACTTGTCATCGCTCCCCTCTGTAAATCATCGCCTCTGACACAGCCTCTAATAACAGCGCATTTTTTAATTCAGCAGGGTCACCCACATACACATGTGCACACACATACACATGGCAACGGTGAGGACCAGTCTCACCCCATAATAAGGTTGTGAAAAACGGCTGACAACTGAGTTCCGTTTAAACGAGGGTGCAAAGGAGGGCATGTAAAGACGATCCATTCAGAGAAAAGGAGAGACATTTAATTTCCCTCTGCACATGTGCGCGTGTGTCAAGCAAATGAGGATCTCAAGGAATATTTCTGCCAATTGTAACAGAGCTGCTGCTTGATTTGTGTACTTTTCTAGCTGCCTTTGTGCAGCATAGAACTTGACATTGCGCCTCTGTACTGTGGACATTTTGACTGTTGTACACAAGAAAAATGCTAGGATGAGCTCCTTTTCACTCCATTAGACTGTGTGTGTGTGTGTGTGTGTGTGGTGTATGTGTGTGTGCCTGGTTGAGGTTGCTAAAGCAAACAGGTCTGTCTGTGTGTGTGCGTGTGTGTGTGTGTGTGTGTGTGAGAGTGATGAATCTGGCCTCTAATCCATCCAGTGTGTTTGGGTGAAACAGGGAGAGAGAAGCAAAGTAATCTAAACAGAGTGAAGTCTAGAATAGGGAGGGAAAAGACAGGTGGGTACCATATGTTGGAGTAATCCATCAGCAGTGACTGAAGTCCATTGTTGATGGCCAAAACGAAACAAACCTGCCCCCCTCTCACCTTCTCTACAGTCCAACCATCCACTCCTCATCCCTCCCTCCCTTTCCGGTAAACAGTCCCCGGGGCAAGCACTAGGTAGCTGTCCTAGAAGGAGGA
The DNA here is from genome assembly GCF_024500275.1 of Phycodurus eques. NCBI lineage: Eukaryota > Metazoa > Chordata > Actinopteri > Syngnathiformes > Syngnathidae > Phycodurus > Phycodurus eques. Next base: position 13,834,275 of record NC_084534.1, read on the forward strand.
GGACAAGGAAGGAGGCAGGTGGTATCACATTTCTTGACTTTGACCAAGAAGAATGTGGGGAAAGAAAAGAGGAGTGAGAGGCCCATTGTTTCATGACTGAGCGCAACTGAGCAAGTGCACAAAATGCATTGCAAGTACAGTATGTCATATACTACCTGCAGTTCCATTATTGTAGCCGGGAGGGCGCTTTGCGTTCTCTCTCTCTCTCTCCCCTCCCTTCTCTGTTTTCAGCACCTGTCTCCAATCAGCCTTATCACCACCAGTATATAAACCTGCCTGTTCCAGGAAATCCTCGCCAAAGTATTGCAGTTACTTTCAGTGGTACTACGGCCCATTTACCTCCCGTAAGTCACCCTATTCCTCGTTCCCTTTTTGACTCCTGTGTCTCCTTGTTCCAGTGTGTTTTCCTCCCGTGTTCCTGATCCACGTAATTCCTGCCGCCAAGCCAGCCACCTGTCCTCACCGCTGCCTGCCACCTGTCCACACCGCCGCCTGCCAACCCACCTAGGACCACTGCCATTACCTCTAATCAATAAACTATTAATCCTTTCACATCTGCCCCCGACTGCTCTTGGATCCAGCCACTTTCTATTGGTGTCAGAATACTTCGGCCATTATGGACCCAGCAACTCCGGAGGCACTGATGAACGCACTCACTCTCCAAAGAGCATAGGAAAACAAGAAAAGACTCTCCAAGAACTCATGGAATCCCTACATTCCCTCACACAACAGGTATCCCACCTTTCTTCGACGATGCTAGCTAACCCTCCACCTGTAAGTACGCCTTCCGAGCCCGCAGCCTCAGCGCCACCATGCCTCCTGCATAAAGAACCTCATGTTCCGCCGCCCGAGCCCTACTCCGGGAACCTAGGTGCATGTAGCCAGTTTCTACTCAATTGCTCACTCGTTTTCAACCTTCAACCATCCCACCGAACAATACAATCGTATCGCCCAGCGGCTGTGTATCTACTGCGGTCAAACTAGTCACTTTATTTCCTCATGTCCCCTCCGCCCAAAAGACCAGAGCGTTGTGGTGAGGCAAAGCTCCATCCCCTCAAGCTCTCCTTCTCGCATGACCGTTCCCACTTGCATTATAGTTTCGGTTCTTAACACCCCCATCACTGCCCTGATTGATTCCTTTGCCGATGACAATTTCTTTCATGAAGCCATAATCCACCAGCTCCAAATTCCTCTCCAACTGCTTCCGTTGCCAAAGAAGGTCACAGCCCTGGATGGCCGTATCATCTCCGCTGTTACCCACCAAACTGTGCCATTCATCTTTCTTATTTCAGGAAATCACCGCAAAATAATTTCCCTTTTTGTTATCCTTTCTCCGGATACCCCATCAGTCCTTGTAATTCCCTGTCTTAAAAAACATAACCCCACCATAGACTGGACACACTTAGCCATCACCGGATGGAGCCCTCACTGCCACTCACACTGCCTGCTCTCAGTTATACCTCCTTCTGGTACACCACCACCCTCTTCCATGATCGTTGACCTGTCCGGAGTCCCTGGAGAATATCATGATCTCTCTTCGGTATTTCGTAAAGACCTGGCCATTTCTCTAACCCCCCCCCCACACACACACACACACCCCACCGCCCGTATGACTGTGCTATTAATCTGCTGCCGGGGGCCCCTCTTCCCTCCAGCCATCTCTACAACTTTTCCCGACCTGAGAAGAGGGCTATGGAGGACTATATCCATGACTCTCTGGCTTCCAGACTCATTCGACCTTCCTCTTCTCCAGTTGGGGGCGGCTTCTTTTTTTTTTGCAAAAAAAAGACACCACTCTCCGCCCATGTATTGACTTCTGTGGTCTCAATGATATCACCGTGAAGAATAAATCTCCGCTTCCCCTCATCGACCCCTCATTTGAACCCCTCTGTGACGCCCAGGTATTCACCAAATTGGATCTACGGAACGCCTACCACCTCATCCGTATCCAAGAGGGGGACGATTGGAAGACCGCCTTCAATACCCTTCTCGGACACTTCGAGTATCTGGTCATGCCATTCGGTTTAACCAACGCCCCTTCAGTTTTCCAGACATTTATTACTGACGTCCTCCGTGACATGATCAACGGGTTCATATTTGTATACCTTGATGACATCATCATTTTCTCCCGCTCCCCCATAGAACACCGCCTCCATGTACGCCAAGTCATTCAGCGTCTCCTTGAAAACCGGCTATATGTTAAACCTGAAAAGCGCGAATTCCACCTCTCCTCCGTACACTTCCTGGGCTACGTCAACTACAACCCGACCCTGCCAAGGTGCAAGCAGTCGTTAACTGGCACACTCCCACCATCCGCAAAGAACTACAACGTTTCCTTGGTTTCGCCAATTTCTAGCGTCGGTTTATCCGTGATTACAGCAAGGTCGCTATTCCCCTCACTAGCCTCACATCCGCCAGCTCCCTCTTTCGTTGGACCCCGGCAGCATCCCAAGCATTCAACAGACTCAAAATCCTGTTCACCAGTGCGCCCATTCTTCGCCACCCCATCGATATTGTCTCTGACACAGGTCCTCAGTTCCCATCCCTGGTGTGGAAGGAATTCTGTAAAGTGGTGGGCGCAGCAGCCAGCTTGTCATCGGAATATCATCCGCAGACCAACGGCCAGACGGAGTGGGCACACCAATCCCTGGAATCAGTCCTCCGTTGTGTTGCCGCATGCAACCACTCCTCCTGGAGCTCATTGAGTATGCCCTCCGGACGAACCCACTCCACCCCCCCGGATTATTGACGACCATCCGGCGTTCACGGTGTCGCACATCCTTGACGTGAGGCCTAGGGGGAGGGGGTTCCAGTACCTAGTCGACTGGGAAGGCTATGGGCCGGAGGAGCAGTCGTGGATTTCCCGGAAACGAATGTTCGATCATACCCTTTTGGACGACTTCTACACGGCTCACTCGGGGAAGCCCGGCAGGACGCCTGGAGGCATTATTGTAGCCGGGAGGGTGCTTTGCGTTCTCGCTCTCTCTCCCCTCCCTTCTTTGTTTTCAGCACCTGTCTCCAATCAGCCTTATCATCACCAGTATATAAACCTGCATGTTCCAGGAAATCCTCGCCAAAGTATTGCAGTTACTTTCAGTGGTACCACGGCCCATTTACCTCTCGTAAGTCCCCCTATTCCTCGTTCCCTTTTTGACTCCTGTGTCTCCTTGTTCTAGTTTGTTTTCCCCCTGTGTTTCTGATCCACGTAATTCCTGCCGCCAAGCCAGCCGCCTGTCCTCACCACGGCCTGCCACCTGTCCACACCGCCGCCTGCCAACCCACCTAGGACCACCGCCATTACCTTTCATCAATAAACTATTCATCCTTTCACATCTGCCTCCGACTGCTCTTGGATCCAGCCACTCGCTATTCGTGTCACAGTATGTCTGAAGGGAGAAGGGCCTGTAATACACTTCTAGCCATATAGATCTACTCCTCCCCCAGGGGAGTGCAGGAAAAAAAGGGATGGATATAGAGGGTGAAGATGCAGAGAAAAGACCGTCACACTCAACTGCTTCTCTACAGGACTGCATGCTTTCTGATTTTGGATCGGCAGGAGACATGGCTTCACAGGGAGGGGCGGGGCGTATTTGCTTCACAATCCTTTCTTTAGTTTTCTTCACTTTTTCGGGGGTTGTTATTGAAGCTGAAAGCTAAGCTAGAGCTAGTTCAGAGCTGCCCTTCCTCCTGGGTCACCTCCATGATCCCTAATATCCTCTGCCCACTGGGCACCATCACTCGTGCACCTCAAAAACCAACCACACTTTTATTTTGACTGACTGACTTGGACTGGGGTTACTTGTTTTGTTTTACTACTCTAAGGACCTTATATTCTTTATGCTCCTTGGAGCATAAGGTACACTTTCATAATCTAATGTGATGCAATACAGTAGCTGGATCAAGAGTCCTTTCCAAAATGATCTATTTTCACTTAATTTGTCCTAAAATTAGGTAACTGATGGTGTCGTGGTACACTCGCCTGACTTTGGTCCGTTCCCACTCAGTGACGGCGTGAATGTGAGTGTGAATGGTTGCCCGTGTCTATATGTGCCCTGCGACTGACTGGTGACAAGTTCAGGGTGTAGTCCGCCTTTCGCCCGAAGTCAGCTGGCATAGGCTCCAGCACGCCTGCGACCCTAGTAAGGAGAAGCGGTTCAGAAAATGGATGGGTGGGTGTCCTAAAATTATTATTAATGAATTACAACTATATATTTGTCCATCTATCTATGCAAGTGACATATAGTGGCATGCAGAACAATTAAATGATCTTATACAATAAAAGGCAGACGATACAGTAAACCTGTGCATGCACCGGCTGCCATTCGTCCAACAGAATAAGTCAAGGCTTCTTACGATGATATCAGTTTTGTGTTCTATTAAACGCCTACATTTCACACAGTTAAAAAAAATATTTTTAAGTAAATTGAGACTAGATCATTCATATTTCTCTATTTATATTTTCGTTTATACTTTTCGGTTTGTTTAGTGGTGTGCCCAGAGATTTTTCTAATGTTAAATGGATGCCTTGTTTGGGAAATTTTTACCGAATACATATAATTTACTAGCTTTTTCTGCCGTTATCAAGTATTATGGCTTTCTTGTGTAAAATATTCCCAAAGTTTTTCATATTGCTTTTGTATTGGATCTCATTAGACTGAGCATGTCTACCTAAATTATTGAAGTACCTACCAGTGATTTAAATATTAACAATACTTTTTAATTCAATTTAACTTTTTTTCTGATTTTAAAAATCATTATCAATATACTTGAATAAGACAAAAATCACAGGGTTCCTCTGAGTTAACATGAGTTGTGTAGAATTTATTTAATCAAATATGGTTCATTGACCGTGGGAGATTTTATTACAGTGCAGCCAATGTTTTTTTTTGTTTTTTTTTTAGGTACGCAAAAGCATTGGAAAATACATTTTCTAAACAGCTGGCAGCATCATTAAATGTAATACTTGATTCATTATGTCAACTGACAGAATGAATCTCTCAACAAAAACTAACTGAAACTCAATAGTTTAATTTTGTATTGTTATTGTTGCTATGGTGCAGACTCCTCAGAAAACGGCAAGTGGATCAATGTTTCCTGGAGGTAAACATATATGAGCAGGGTGCAGACGGAGCAAAATCCTGCTAAAGCCTCCCAATTTTACAGTGAGTTACAAACAGAAGAGGCTCTGCCAAGTCTTTGCCCTGTTCCTCTGTGTCGCCCTCACACAGGGCTTCTCTTTCTCTGGAATTAATCATCTCCCTCACCAGCTTTGCAACCATTTGTTTCCACTCAAAACGACTTCAAACTGGCTTCTCACCTCTAGAATGAGAATGGCAGCTCAATCTCTTGCTGAGCTGCCGCTATCTGGGACACCTACAGAAACACTAGCCAAGCGCAGCACTCCTCAGCTATTTAATGTAATGTTTCCGCAATATAAAGGCTCCGTTAGAGAGCTGAGGTTTTAAAATGGCTGAAGCCAGCTTCTTTGGGCCCAGACTGACCATTAAAGAGAGGAAAGACCGTGCGCTAGTGCCAATGCAATAAAAACTCACAAACTCCAAAAGGAACATCAAAAAAATGCTGTAATGCTTGCCGATTTTAGATTTTTTTTTCCACATCTTATTTTTCACAAAAGTGACCTGTTTGAAAATTCAGGAAGGCCCTTGTTTTCCAGATGGTTCTATTCAGTGTAAAACTGTGTGGCGGAATGAGAAAACCTCGCCTTCCCGACAATCATCTAACGTTTCTATTGATTCGCAGGGGTATAGACGTAGTCATAAAGGTTTAATGACTGAATACCCAGGACTGCTTTATATCATTACATAATTTACCATCACACTCACATGTCACATCCTAAGAAGTAGTAACAACAAATGATTGCTCAACATTTGAAGAATCCAACGAGGTGAGAAGGGCCAAGAAATAGAGAAACTCCTTTCCTTACAGTATAAAAGGGGCTTCCTCTGTACTCTGGGCCTCATTGCAGAGTCGGGGCGGCTAACACACACACACACACACACACACATGCACGTCATACATTATATGGACATATGCAGTATCCCTGCGGTTTCCAAAACAGCTCGTTTGGCAAGAGAGGAAGGTCTTACTCCAGACAGACTCAGCCCACAGCAGAACACACGCACACACACACACACACACTGACACACACACACACACACACACACACACACACACACACACACACACACACACACACACACACATACATTGAGCCTACTATTAGTTCGCCCTCATCATGTATAAGTTAGGATAGTTTAGTAGCTTGGTCATGCTCCAGGGCAGAAAAGGCCACTTTGCTCTTATTTGGTTGACCTCCAGAGTTGAAAGCGCTCCTCCTCCCCAACGAGAGAAACCCCTTAGAGGGGAGGCTGTGCGGGCCGGGCCATGATGAGCATAGTTCTAGCCTGGCACCCAGGCCGCACATATGGAAGCCGTTTAACTGTTATTATTAATAACCAAAAGGAGAGAGTAAAAAAATTAAACAAATAACACATGCAAGTAACTGCCAAGACCCAGCTCAGGAGACAGAGTGAAAGCACACTTAGATGTAAACAGAGACTGTCTGTCATGTGCACATGAACACACACACATGGAGACAGACGCACAGCAAGACAAATGTGCACACAAAGGCATATTGGTTATTCAGAAAAACTCCTTCCTCGTCAGTGGCCTATCAGATTATTGCCTGCATGCCTTGATAGAAGAAAATGTCTTTCATGTTTTTGGTTCAGAGAGTTTTTACACCTGGCTGTGGCTGTGGGGCAGGACACACCCTCACACCCAACCCTACACCACACACACACGCACACACAGACACACGCAAACAGCGGAAGTGGTTGAAAGATCAACAGTGGCTGACTGCTGTGCAAAAGGTTGTACTGATGGACAAGCATAAGACCTTGAACTTCAAAAGCAAGGGTGGGGGATCTTTCAAAAAGAGGAAGTGGTTACATTTCAATTACATAATCAGTCTAAAAATGGTTGTATTGATTTTATTTTAATGAAATATATATCCATCCATCCATTTTCCACACCACTTATCCTGGCTAAGGTTACGGGGCGCTGGAGCCTATCCCAGCTGACTTTGGGTGAAAGCCGGACTACACCCTGAACTGGTCACCAGTCAGTCGCAGGGCACATATAGACACGGACAACCATTCGCACTCACAGTCACACCGTCACTGAGTGGGAACTGAACCCACACAGCCAACACCAAAGTCAGGCGAGTGTACCACTACACCATCAGTGACCCGAGATATATATATATATACACACACACACACACGTATATATAAAGTATCTATCAAATATTCTACAGTATAGTAATGAATATATACTGGATGTGGAAAAATGACGAAAGTCATCACCCCTTGTCCCTGAGAGTCCAAATAAAGCCAAAGGATGAGGAAAGAGTTACATTCTTCTCCCTGTTGACTTTAATCTTTGCTTGAAAATTGCCCAGACAAAGAGCCGACACACACTAGCTAATTAGAAACACTTTAGTCCTATGGAAGCTATTTTGTGCATGCTGTGTACATATAAGTGAGTGCATCTTGGGTTGTTTCCTGGGTAACTACTGTGCCGCGTTTTAATTGTGCCACTTCTGTCTTAAAGAACTCATTCTCCTCTCGATTTCCATTTCTTTGTGTGATGGTAGAGTGACATAATCAGGGACTTTAAGAAGGTAGAGGTGAGACAACATGTGACCTGTTTGATCCATTTGCATCTAAAGAACTTTAAAAAAAAACAGTCTATCAAATGATTGCTACAAACAAGTCCCTACTAACAATTACATATACAGGACGACAAACCAGAAAAAAAAAAGGAAAAGTCTGCCTCTGCTTGTGTGTTTAATCACAAAATCATTTAATTACATTATGCTTGCGCATCTGCATGAGCAGTGGAGTCCCCTTGCATATTGTTGTGTGCACTTCCCTCGTTATACGTGTGCGTGTGTGTGTGTACGTGTGTTTGTGTGTGTGTATGTGTGTTATTTACCTGACAGCACAGGCAGGCCTTCTGAGCTTAAGTGCTTCTAAACACTCCCGTGACAACCAAAACCGACCTCAGCTCTCCAGGTGCCCGGGCAAATGTGTATAACTCAGTCTCCACAACAAAGATGGGGCAGACACACACACACACACACACACAAATACAACACACACACACACACACACACACACACACACACCAACCTACACACAGATTCTTTTTAGTTGGGTTGCTATCTGTCTTTTCTTGTCTCAGAGCTTCTTGGCTGACTGGGTCAACCAACCGTGACTGTGTCCATGCAGGCTTATCTGGCCTGCTGAACCATTTTTTCAGTCCGTCTACGATTGATCCATGTAGCCTTGTCGCTGAATTGTAGACTCACAACAGTCAGTGAGTAAGTTCAAGTGTATTTTATACACTTTTGGGCAAGTCACACTCTCTATGATGGCATTTTTGATCACCTCAGAGATGGATAGAACCATGGCTGCACCTGAAAACCATGTATGCCAATGAAGCCAATTCAGTCTCTCTCAGACTCAACACTCAATGACCAAACAGCAAAAAAGGTAATGAAAACGATGCACTCACTATGGAAACTCACAAAAACACAGATCTGTGAAATAATTTGTTGAATGAATATCTTTTAGCTGGAAATGTGAAAAAGAAGAGTGGGTTAAGGCTACAAGTTGTGTTAGATACTGTATATTCAATTGTTAATACTTTATTTATATTTGTATATATTTGATGTAATAATTAATTTTTGGAGAATGATTTACATCACCAATCATATATGAGGATTCTGTTAACTTACAGCATAATGTACAACATTTTAATCAACTATAAAACATTTTAAAAAGTAACGAAGATCATTTTAAAACAATAACATTTAACATGACCAGTTTCAGCTGATAGACACCTAGTAAACTAATAAAATTGTATTTAACTCCAAAAAAGTTGAAATTATTTTTTACTTAACACCTGAATAAGAAAGAATATTTGAGGACTGTCATACTTTTGCATATTAGCCATATTCTAGTGTTTTTAGGGGAGCAAAGGTCAGAAAACAAAAACAGTGTCGCTGGTGCTTTGGAGACTCTTGAAGGAAGTTGGTGTTCTATAGTGTTCTTTGTATTGTGGCCCATCCAGCAGTGGGTGTTCTGTGATGCTTGGCAACCCAGCCTGGCCTCTGGTGACCTCTGAACTACAATGACCTCAATCATAAAGAGGACAGCCTGGCTGAGACCAATGCAACGCTTTTAGGAGGTGACAGCACTCAGAGAGAGGCCCGCCACTGATTTAGTGGCCTGCGCATATGACAGTGGGAAACATGCATGCACACACTGGGAGTTACACTCCCTCAAACACGCACACACACACGTATAACGAGGGATGTGTACACACCAATGTGCAAGGGGACTCCACTGCTCATGCAGATGCGCAAGCATAATGTGATTAAATGAAATCCCACTGCACTAAGAAATCAGAACGTGTTGTCAGGAAATGTCGCTCTCTTTCTTTTCAGGGGTCACCCCATCACCTCCATCTCCCGTGCACCCCTGACCTGAAAGTGAACTCCAGAGGAGAGCTGGAGGTCACACAGGACATAAGTGTCCCAGTGACCAGCATTCACCTCCCATTAGTTTGCAAGTCTTCTCTGCACCCCACCTCCATCCAGTTCTCAGACTGCACTGCAGTCTTTTCACACATGTGCCCAGAACACTTATCATATTATCAGTGTTTGTGTATATCTGAAATCTGTATCAGTTCCCCCCAATCTCAAGTCATCACTGCGGCTACTTAATTACACCCTTCATTAACTTACATCACCCATGTGCACGCGTGAGAGTGCTTGTGTGTGCATGTGTGTGCTCGCGTGCGTGTCTGTGTTATTGTCTATCTAACTTCATAAGGATCCGTTTCAGTGTGAGGCCTCGAGTGTGACGACATTTTGACACACCTTTAAAGGACTGCTTGAGAATTAAGACTTGGGTTTAGGGGTAAGGTTAATGTGAGTTCATCTTCGGGTAAACCTTATGTGTAGACACTTAGAGATGGTTAAGGGCTATTGAAGGCATAATGGCAAGATGTTATGTGTGTGCTTGCGAGTATGTGTGAAGGACTAAAACAAGGATATACCTCATTAAAAAAAATAGAACATGACAAATGGGAGTACGGATGGAGGGTCCAGACCAATTTCTAAAACTGCTTTTTTCCTCAACAAGTACGCCTTTGATAGCCTTGGGGAAGGCAGAGCATGACTACAATGGGCCTCACACGTTCTATTTGCTTGCAGGAGTAACTTAAGGCCAAGGCAGAGAGAGAGAGAGAGAGAGAGAGAGAGAGAGAGAGAGAGAGAGAGCGAGAGAGCGAGAGAGAGAGAGAGAGAGAGAGAGAGAGAGAGAGAGAGAGAAAAGCCCAAACTGATGAGTGGCACACCTAAAAGGAAACGGCACCTTTTTGTCGCCATTTCTCTCTCCTTCCTTTCCCCTCTTTCGCTGTCATCGCCAGCTGCTACTACTACTGTGGCGGCTGGAACACCAGAAGCCATTAATTGATGGCGAGGGAAAAAGAGGAGACAGCGATGTAGTAGTTTACTGCAAAAAAAAGGGGAGGAGGTGGATGAGAGATGTAAGGAAAAGGAAAGTAGTGAAGACACCTGGTACTCGTCAGAACACGCATACCGTTTTGAGGTACAGTATGTGAGGATTTATCCTGCTTACATTTCTGGTTGGCTATGCATCATTGCACGTCTACACTCGAGCAACTCAACAAAGTGCAACACACTCTCACTTTTCCACCTCTCCTCACCCTCGCCCTGGAACACCGCTCTTTGTTCTCGCTGCCTCCCTCCTCCCTCTCCCCTACATGATGGGGCAGAACTGGTTTTTCACCCCCCTCTTCGCTTTCTCTCCACTGCTCTGTTCTTTCTGGGGAGGCAGACAGGCCACATTCCACAGGGGGGCCCAGGCGCCCATTTTCTGACACGTCTCAGCGCTACACTCCTCCCTCATACCTCTATTTCTTCTCTTCAGACCCACCAGTGACCACCAGCTTCCCTCCCAGCATGTTTCCCCTTTGCCCCTCATTTTACCTTCAAACCCTGCGGCAGTTTTGACCATCTCTTTGACCCCTCCTCATGCCACCCTCGACACTCACCGGACGCAGCATTAGGTACACCAATCGAATGACATGTAAAAATGAGGTCTGACTGTCAATTGAAAACAAAGCATTTTTGACAGCTCGTAGATTTCAGTATTATTCAGGTATACTGTACCTAATGTTATTGCCTAAGAGTGCATATGTCCCTCCCTATATGTGTATTTACTGTACATGCATGTTTCTGTGGAGCTATGGTGGTAAGACTGACAAAGAGAGGCCATATGAGGGCTTTGACAGTAGGACATACTGTAAATGTGATTTCTCCCAGGGGCCTGAGGCAAAGATGACAGTATGTTCCAACAACACAGTGCAGTCAAGAATTCTGAATAGGAAAGTAGGCAGTGTAATGTTTTACACAACACTGCACAGCCCCATGTTTTTTTAAATATATTTTGGTGTTAAGTGATTGGACTGCTAAACTTACCAAGTCAACTGCCTCCTAGTTGTAATGCCAAAATCATATCAGAATTGAGACAAATCATGCCATTTTTACAATAACTATAAGCTTATTATCATGGTTGTAATTAGTAGTGGGGTAGAACTGCGTGGCAGCATATTGTGCTGTGTCAAATATTTTAGACCCTTTACCCCATTTGAATCGAATAGGTGAAAGAACCCCTTGACAGTATGAGACGGTGCATTTTTAAAACACTTTAAACCACAATTGCTGGACAAAATGTTAAAATTAAAAACTTACTGATAGTGTCAATTGTAAGATCAACTGACTTTTTTTTAATATATAACTACGGTAGGAGATGTATCAGTGTACCTCATGTTTTGGTTGGATAATACGCTTTACAAGATTTGTGTGATTCGTAATGCAATTTTACAACTAAAGTACATGGTTAATCATCAACTTCCCATTACTTTTACAGACTAATCAAACGCTAAATGGCCTAAAATTTTCAGTCTGTGTACGCTGACTCTAATTAGTAATTTGTTTAATACAGCAAATTACTGTGAACTTATTACTAACACATAGCTGCAACAATCTTTTTTAGGTGGGGTTAAAATCTGGAGGAAAGGTTGGGCTTGTCTTCTACAGTCTACTGTGGACTGAAGCAAAAAGAGGTTCAGTGAGTGAGAGGAAGTGAAAAAGATGGAAAGAGAGAGGGAGGCATGTTTGTGGTTGGTAACCCGCTCAAGAGAGGAAATACCAACATACGCACACACACACATACACACACACAGGTGCAAAAACATTGAGAGCGAAGACCCGTCCGAGAGAAGAAAGACTTGCTTTGTGTGCGTTACAGGTTGGGTGTTTATGTATGTGCATTAGTGCATAACTGAATGTGTGTGTGTCCTCGGTTGAAGGTTGCTGAGGAAGCAACGTGAGGATGTAGTCAGGGGAAGGGTTGGCCAGGTGGGGCAGAACTGAAATGGAAGGGCCTCAGGTCGAGTGTTCCATCAAAAACCTGAGGCTTCATCCTAATAATTAGGTGGAATATTTTAGGAGGCAGGGGTTTCCTCATCTACAACATGAACAGGTGTCATGGTGGATTCCTAACCCAACACACACTTCCTCGAATTTGTCATGTAGAACAGCTAAAATGCCACACATATAGAAATGTCCATACAGTAAAGGTACAATGTCATGGCTTGTGCCACACAATTTAACTTATCAAACCACACAAAATCACAAACCAGGAAGGGCCATCATTTGATGTGGCTCAAGTTTGTGTGTGTGTCTGCGTGTGTGTTGTATAGAATGTGGGGCTTCTGGGTGGGATGAGGGGACTCTGACGCACTGGAGGAAAAATAAACAACCTAACTGGAGACACGACTCGCCGATGTGTCATACATACAAACACTGACAAACACTTCATGCATGAGGGACAAAATAAAACAAATGAACACAGAACACTGACACACACGACTTGTGTTTCTGTGTGTGTGTTTGTATGACACTGTGAGGATCTCATTGCTCTACCCACAGGAAAAAATGGCCCCTTTTAACCTACTTGGGGCTCTAAAGTCTGATATGACTTCAGTGGGAAACTTATTAAAGGGCAGACAACCCAGTTTGTCAAAAGTTGCCATGTGTGTATATTATGTAACAGCCTGGTGTGTACATGTTGTTCCACGCAACATACAGTACACACGTTGCAAAAGTGAAATGCTCTTCAACTCGACGATCATGATTAGAGAGGTGCATAGGAGAATGCACACACACCCACCTGTTGCTGTTGCAGGTGCAGTAGATCGACTGGGCTGATCTCTCCATTCGTGTCTCCGTTGGACCCGCCCTCTCTCCCTCCCCCTCCGTCTGATTGGCTGCTGAGGCTGCTGACTCCGTTCTGGCTGGACGGTGTCGTTCGAATGGTCTCAGAGGCTGATTCCACCATCATCACTGGCACCTGATGGTAGGCGGACAGGATGGGATGGGATGAGGCGGGGTGGGGATGGAGGTAGGGAGGGTGAGAACAACACAGGTTAAACAAAAGCGACCTGGGCAGAAATCCTGCTCCTATCTGAGAGGGTAAACAAGTCGGGAAGCTAAAGCAAACACATGCCGAGATAGAGAAGTGACTTGTGTGTGCTCGTGTGCGTGCGCTGCATTTTGAGAAAAGGCCTTTTGGTCATGAACCACCCACACACAAGTGGCCACAAAGCGACACCTGAAGCAGATTTTTGTCTGCATGTAGATGTGTGCGTCTGGAAGCGTACGCACGGATTAGGATCAGACAGGCAGCAAATCTAAACTGACAAGGCTGCTAATACCCTGCGATATAGTTAAATAAAACACGCATTTCTCCAATAATCAGAGGTGGCATGTGTGCGCTGTGTGTACGCCATGAGCAGGTTGGTCTTTGACAACGCTTGTTTGAAGCGCCTTCATAGAGCCTCTCTAATTAGAGTGCCCTCCTTCCACAAAACTAGACAAAACGCGCCGTTCCTGGATGTGTTGTTGTTTTTTTTTGAGAAACAACGCCTTGCAAACACACAGGCACATTTGCCATCGTTAGGGAGTGCGAGCGTGGGAGTGCGGAGACGCACACACACACACACACACACACACACACACACACACACACACACACAAGTACACTCATATAGCACAGAAAGCGCCTAATACAAAAACAAAACAAACCTTCATGCAAGCACGCAAGCTGAGAACTCCTAATGACATGCTCAATCTCGCCTTTCTGCCTTATGCAGTTTTAGAAATTAACACACAAGCGCCGAGTTTTAGATGGAAACTTCTGATGCACTCATTTCTGCAACCCACAGTGGGTACACAAAATGCCATCGAGACATTCTACCCACCAGCTCTGTGGGACTGTGTGTGTGTGTGTGGCTTTTAGAATAGCACAACTTGTGCCTTCTGTGGAAATAATAAAAGACATTTCATCAGAGATTCCAACTTTTCTTTGCCTCTTCGACAAAACGTGTGTTTGTGTGCATGTATGTGTGTCTATATTTTCAATGTGAAAGTATGACAGCAGGTGAGTTTGGGATAGAACACTAGCGGCCCCATTAATGGGAAGTTTCCAGATGCTTGCTGGGGGACAGAGGCCTAAACAAGTTAATGTGCAGGTGGAAAAGATGCAAGTTTAAAGGGTCAGCGCTTCCAAACCCTCAGAAGCTTTTTCGTCTTTTGCTATCTTGTGGTTCTGGTGCATATTATTCACACAATGGATACAGATTTAACTTATACATTGTCACATCTGAAAAATAGGATTTGGTGATAAATGGCAGTACTAGAATGTCATTACATAAAACAAGACGCCAAATCCAACTCACCACCAGAATAAATGACAACTGTGGGCTTTTTGATAAATAGTTCAAACTCATTTTTGAGCCTGGAAACAGCTCAGTAGACTTTTGTGGTGACATTATTGCTGCTTAACAGCTACAACATCTGTTGAGGAAAAATCTCCAAATTGAAGGCTCGATTACAGACAGATTGCGCAACCACAAGATGAAGTCACCAGTCACGGTTTTATCGAAAATTGATCAATGCCAGCTAAATGTGTGAAACGACATTGCAATTTTGTATTGCTGTCACCACTCCAGCTCTCAATCCATTTACACATGTGACACAATACTTTTACTATCACGATAACTAACTTCACAGACCTTTTATGACCTTTTCAATGCTGTTTTTTTACTAGTGTGTAGCGCAAGCCTTCTTTCTGTTTAGAACATTGTGACCAATAAGACAATACTAGAAATCAATGTCACATTTGCTGCTTTAAACAACCTTTTCACATACCTCATTACCAGAACCCTATGATTTCTCCCAGCCAATCATGGAGAAAATGTAAAAGTATAAATGCGAAAAAAAATTAAAAAGTAAAAAAAAAAATAATAAAAATAGTAGTACTAAAATGTTTATTACAAAGAATAGAACTCTGAGCTGAAGAGATTAAGCAGATTTAATAGTGTATCTAATTGTGATATATGTGTATTTGCTCTTTTTTTTAATTATTATGATTATTTCAAAAGCCAGGTGTTGAAGACTACTCCAAGCACTTGTTCAGAGTAATTATATTGCTACAGTTATTTCCACATCAAATAATGTGGTATTTTAAGAAAATATTACTATCATGTTGATACTGATTCTGATTCTGACTATTATTATGCTTATGATGATGATGATTACATGAAGTTACTGAAGTAAAAAATGTGTAGAAATATACTACAGTAATCTTGTGGTTGAAGGTGCTAACAGTCTGGTCAAGAATTTTTTCATAATAAGCAGCCACTTGAAAAGCATAAATCAAGAGTGCAGTACTTCCTAGCATCCTCCCCCCTCGCTCCTGGCACCCATCCGCCTGGGAGGTTAAGACTAAGAAGTAGAGCGTTATTGTGACATTTAAAGCTAGTCACTTAATCTCCAACCTCACTCCTCTTCCCAACCATCTCGCCCTCCTCCACGCAGACCCCTGCTAGGTCAAACTACTCCCCGAGGTAATATTATGAAGCCATGCATAGTGCTGAGTGATCAACAGATCCACTGACTTTGCAGCGCGCTACAAACTCTTGGCGTCATCACACGTCTCACTGAGCATGAATCACTGGCCGCCTATCAGGCCCACTCTGTGCTGTAATGTACTGCACACCCATCTGCTGCTAACGCTTCCTCATTGACCTTATTAGCGATATGCTGTGGAGATAGAGCTCGCAGGTGGACAGGGACCTAATGGGGAAGTGAGCACATAACCTGTCTTTCACACACACACACACACACACACACACACACACACACACACACAGTCGATGTGCTATGCTGCTCCAAAGGGTGTGTAGTCTGTCATATCCTGTAATGGGTGTATATAAGCTGGTGTAATGGAGGTCGGGGAGAAGGCAGGGGCATAAATCTAGCCTGAAGTCTTTGATTAGGCCTATGATGCATGCACACACACACATAGCTCTAGGTTAAAGTGTTCCTGGCAGCGAAAAGGAGCGGCTTGTGAAAAGGCCTGCCTTGACGCGCTGTCTGTCTGTCTGTGCGTCTTCTTCTTCATTGCTCTTCGAGATCAGACCCCCTCAAGCTGAACCTATGACCTGAGAGTGTGTGCGGAAGAGACATTCCCACTGTAGCCCAAGGGGACATCGCGAGAGGGCTAGAGGGATGAGGGAAGGCTGATCAGAGAGCTAGAGAAAAGGGAAAAAGCTGTGTAATTGGGATTGGGAAGACACAAAATAGGACTCAACATGTTCCTGATGACACTTGTCTTTCTACTGTAATAGATTAGCTCACAGGCAGGCTGCAAAAGTGTATATGTATGTAACTGATGTGATTGATGAGCAGAGACCAGTCCTGTTTTGACATGTAGCTTGTTCAGATGTTCCCGAAAAGATTCCCCTCATAATCAGCCAAACTCTTGACTGTTCCTTCCCACTGCGCCTGGGGGGCAGTGTGGGGGGAGTTCAAACAACTTCAATGCCCGGCGAGCGGCTTCACTCTGTGGCTTTGTTAGCGGGATTGGCTCTGTCAGATTCCTTCTGGTCAGTGCTCATCACCACTCCTAAACCAGGTTCACTCCGAGTATACTGAATATGTGTGAGTTTGTTGTGAGAGCCAGCGAGCAAGCATGCAAGTGAGAGAGTTGTGTACAGAAAGTATTTGTGTGTGCATCTGTGTTTACAGCAGCTTAGTGAGATAATAAGTCTTTATCATGTTATGCCTCATGTGGGAATATTTCCAGTGGTCCCAGAACGCCTGTTCTGTTTCCTCCGCCTTGCATCAGCTCACAGGAACGCTGCTTATTAGGCAAAGAAGTGAGGGAATAAGTGTGGGAGGGAGAGAAGGGGGAGGAGGAGGAGGTAAAGGGGGAGGAAAAAATGTCTGTACCAGTATGTGCACTCCATCCAATCTGCTTTCATCCTACTCTTGAATCATTTGTCTTTCCCTGCCTGTGGTTGCGCCTGGTAACTAGTGGCATGTTCAACCCTGGAAAACATGAAAGTTCTCCCCCTGAAATAGAATCCACATTGGTTATGTCTACGATCTTTCATTGTTCAAGCCATATATCTGAGCAAGTAAGACAAGAAATTTGAGAAAGATTGGAGGAGTCCGTGTTGACATTGAATGTGTAACATGTTTCCTTTTACGCAAACCTGACAGGTGCTTTTTTATTACACCCTGCTTGCTGTCAGCGTCCACTAAAATCTTCCCTTGACAAACACACTTTCGGGATTTCTCTTCTTGAAAATCCCAACTTAGTTTATTCCTGCGCTCTGCAGGGAGATGAACTTCACACAGACGACTCATCATTTAGAGACATTTTACACATCCATAGTCTCACACCAACTCAACTAAATAAACCATGACACCTCCCCCCTCAGGCATTGTGCTCTCGCCCCAATCCCCAGAACAAACCCACCAATCAAGTCTGGCCTCTTAGGCCTCCATTAATATCACATGTGACACAACAACTAAAAAGAGTGAGCAAACATTGAACTTGTTGACTAAAAAGATTTTTTTTAGTACATTTGCATTTGTGTAAACTGCTATGAACGTCATGGAAACAAGGCGTGCTTGCATAATCCTAGTTTCAGGGTTCAAGACATACCTCCAGTACTGTGGATTCTGCAACTTAATGACATTTTACTATTTCAATATTTTCCATATAGTATAGGACTTAAAAAACATACAACAGTTTAGCGCCTTGCACCATTCCGATTTACTTTACACACAAATTAAAAATATGACTGAATTTTAATGTGAGGTCATTACGTAAAATTATAAAAAAAATTCACTAAATAAATAACTTGCAGGAAACAGTAAAAAATTTTCAGTAAATGTCCAAAAGGTAAATTTCTGTGTTTTAATAAAATGATAAAATAGTTAATCCAATACATATTTAAACAACTGTAAGGAATAATTTATTGATATTTATTTTCAAAAACATCTGACAGTGATGATGTTTCATGCGATGTCATATTTCAAATATCGGCCAAATACTTGGATTAAAAAAAAGTAACTATTTTACTTTTTTTCAGTCTTTTAAAACAGCACAGGAGATGTCCTGCCTTGTCCACTGATAATTTAGATCACTAAAGTATAAAGATATACTATGTCTCGACATTTTAAATGTAGCCTAATGCAACACATACTGAGGGACAAAAACTGCAGAAGACCAGGGATACGATGAGTATCTGGAGTAGCATTTCTGAGCAGATTATTAGCTTGAATATGAGGAGTCATGAGATCATGAAGGAAGCAATAACACATTCACTGAAGCGTACAAACACATAGAGCACCATATCATCGGTTGCTTCCTCTGCAGCTAGTCGTGGACGCAAATCACGCAGGCTCGCGGCAGGTAAACTTCAAACGCGAGCTAAAGCTAACAGGCTAACAGCGGCGCTCCAGGCCACGCTGGCTGCCTGCCAGTGCTAACAGGTTGGCTAACATCAAAGAGCTCGGTCGGGCTGGATGCCTGCGGTTGCCCTGGCCCCGCTCCAGCGCTAACAGGTGAGCGCTATTATCCCACACGTAGTCGCGTCACATGTGGGCCAATATAGTCGAGCGGCTGGCGGGTTTAAAGAGCATCGTCGGGTACGAGAGAAGCTAATCTGGACTTTAGTCTGACCTCAAGTGTGCGAGTAAGATGCCATCGCCGTTGTGAAGATGGAAGAGGAAGGATAACGAGAAATGAATCAGACAAGCCACGGGACTGACTGCGGCCCCGGCTTTTTATCTGCGCATATGTGTGAATGATTACAAGTGTCCGCACATGTCTGCGTGGTGTATTTTTGTGAAGACAAAGTCCTTGTTTACAGAGCCCATAAAGATTAGCCTCCCTCGGTCAGGTGGGTTCTGGAGCCATAGGTAAACACACAGAGCATTCCGCACCCATGAGATCGCTCGGCGAGTGTGTGTATGTTTGTGTGACCCGGACAAACATACGCTCTTAGGCCCTTCCTTCAGAGAGCAGTAAGTGATTTACCAGCTTGCAGGCCACTGTCGGTTTAAAATGGTGAATACAGACACAAAGGTACACACAAATATTTGTAGAAGGAGCGGACTTCATGCACACCTCATTTATCTGAGCTGAAAAATCACGGGTTGTGCATTCCTCAAGAGGTAAAGTTCACGTGTAAGTGATCATGTGGATGAAAATGGGGGAGGGGGGGGAATAAAAGAACGCTCCCCTTCATCTCTCCCCTCTGTCCAGAGAGGTAAATGGAGGTCAGGTTCATGCTCAGAGTGGTGGAAGAAAGGTAAAGTGGTGGAGGAATGAAGGGCTGCGAAAAAGGCAGTGTGCCTTTATTTGGATGTGAAAGCAGCTGAGCAATTAGCAGCTGTGTCCTGAGAGAGCGCTTTATTAAGATGACCTTCAACTGTGATGGAAGGGAGGCAAGGAAGGAGAGACAGAGGGAAGGGGGCTGGGGCTGAGCAAGAGAAAGTCAGATGAAACTGTGTCACTCAGGAATATAAATTGAAATGGTGGCGTGTGTATTTTGTGCAACAAATGACTGTGATGAGTTACAGTAGCTGTTTGAGCCTTTGGACACGAGCACTAGGGAAAGCCAATATAATCGATTAATGGATCATTAACATTTCTGGTGCTAGTGATTGAAAATTGCTTGTTGATTAATCTTGTCTTGAAACAACTGAGACAACATGGATTGCACGACTTGGCTGCAATCCGCAGGCGCAGTATAGCAACTAGTATGCGAAAACCAGTTCGAGTTGAATTGTATCCATTTAGACTTAGTTGTCTTACTTTGCTCCATACCACAACTGCATGCAAACAGGAGCTCAGAACAGTCTGTTTTTTAAATAACAGATTAATTAATAATTGTACCCATCATGGATCAAGGTAATTGTGTCAGTTGCTCTTCCCTCTATCTTTTTTTATGTTTTTAACTCAATCTCCTCACTAAATTAAAAAGTCCACTTTTTATTTTGCCAAACTTTGAACATAAAAAGTATTCCTACCTGAGCTATGAAAGTAACTGAACAAAGGCCCACTTAATTTAGATATAAAAATGTATATTTCACTCTGTGAAAGGACTAAATTGCAGAAGAGATAAAAAGAAGAACTTTATTTGCCAAAGAGCTACATTCCCTGCCTTTAGGTGACACGATTTATGATCATAATTTGCATTACAAGGACGATGAGTTGAGTAGATTTAATATTACCTGGGAACGGGCGACGGCAGTCATAAAGTGTTACAATGGATTTAAAACAGTGCGGTGTATATAAATAAATAAATATCAAAGTGGACATAATATAATATTATACACGGGCTTTCAAGTCAGGGCACTTTGCATTTCTGAGTTAATTAATAGATTGGATCAGAGCAAGTTTAATCAAATATAATTGAATAAGAGCACAGTAAAAACAGGCCAGACGTTAAAAGGAGACATGGGGAGGAAATGATAGCATGTCCACTTTTCAAATTAATTGAATTTCAGTACTTTTGAACTTGGTCCAAGCCGAGATAATTAATTTACATGCTATCCAAAAGTACTAAAACAAGATGATATCCCACAGTGTGCACAAATACACTCAGACAAGCATGTAAAGAAAAAACCAACACCAATGAAAGAATATTCAAAATAACTGTTTTCTGCTCCTCTAGCTCTTTTCACTACACTTTTTTTTGTCTCACATTGCACGTATCATATTGCATTATATTATAACATGAATAATTTCAGAGCCGTTTCTTATTGCATTAAAAAATGACTTCTTTATAATTTATCACAGACAGAAAAAATCTTTGTTATATAGTGACAAGCATGCTAATTAATAAAACTAGAAGGAACATTGAGAGTAGTCGCACTAATTTGGAACATACTAATATTAATAGAATAATTTATGGTGCAGTATAAATAAATTAATAGAGTAATTCGTTTGAAAAAGGAATGCCTTCCGTTCAATTTAAGACAAAAAATAATGCCTGCCTCTTAGACAAGGACATTAATAAGTGCTCTATCACCAGAACAGAAAAGGAAGCGACAAACTAAACATGCACTGCTCACTTTTAAAAGACATCAATATTTCAGCTCCTTCATAAAAATTTGATGAGCAACGCTTGTATTTCTTGCCTTGTTATTTTCATGTGCTGTTTAAGGACTTTTGATTGGTACATTTGTGCAGAATTTGCAAAAGGCATTTTATATATATTTTTTTGTTTTTTGTTTTTACTTGTCAATGAGAAACCTCTGATACAAAAATAGATATAGCTGTATGAAGAAGAAGAGCAAAAGTTTTTTTTAAAAATGAGAAAGAGACACAGGCAGAAGTGGTCTGGGTCATTAACATCCTTATTATTCCTCATTAAAATACACCGCTCACAAAGACATTCTGCTGTGTGTGTGCGTGTGTGTGTGCGCGGGCATGTGTGTGTGTGCGCACAAGTGACCAGGCATGTGCATGCTTTCGGTGTTCCTGATGTGCACATGTGCGTCAATATCCAAAAGTGACAAAAAAGAACAATATAATTGGAGAAATGTACGCAGTAATAATAGGTATTCAGAAAATGATAATTCATATTAAACAGGGTGCACAAAGTCAGCCTCATTTGCATGTTTTAGATTATATGCATTTCAAAAGTAATTTCCACGGGGCATATGAATGACATTAATTCCCGGGCGGGTTCTGCTATAGACCTCAAACTATCAAACACTCAAACATTTAAGAGATGAAAAAAAAGATGGCGCTTGAGCCTGGGCGAGGGGACATTTCAAGGTTAACGTGATTTATTAATTTTTATTTATTTATTTTTAACCTTGAGCTTGCTTTATTTAAAGTTAGTGCACGGCTAATTTGGAGAGTTTAGGTATTTGTTCAGTTGTATATGTGTGAGTGTGCTTTCCGGTCCCAGTCTGAGAAAGACACTTCTCTTCCTATTCAGCACCATTTCTTCAGCAATAAGCCTGAATGGCTGTGAGTCACAGTGAGTCATGTGCCTGTGTCAGCTCCAGAGCCAGACAAGCAGAATCCAGCAAAGACAAGACTCCAGTCGCCCACCAGAAGTGACCCGAACACAGCGAGGGGAAAGGAAAAGTGATGAAAAAGGATGTGGTGAGCGTGGGGAGGGGGGAGGATTGTGGACGAGCGGGAAGAGCGGGAGACAGAGGGTTCCCTCTCCTCGCCTGCCTGGGCCGAGAGGAAGACCCTGGGGCAGGAAACGGCCTGGATGAATGGATGATTCCAGTGGAAAACTCTGGATGCCACGGACAACATTCTTGTCTCTTTGGGAGTCTGGTCTGAAGCCGGATGACAACACTCGCTGGTTACGTGCGTCCATCATATTGACGCGTGGAGCATGTCAAGCTTAATGCTATGTGAAAGTGGAGAGCTGTGCATATGTGCCTATTGTTTGTGGCTTGTCTTTGTCTGTAAACAGAGCTGCTACTGCGAGCCGCTTAGCATGTCATTATCCCATTAAGAATTGATGCTTTCTGTACAAAGGCTTCAAACTGTTTTGTTTGCCAGTGTGTGATGTTCTACAAACATAACAACCACTAAGCACACATATGCTTGAGTGCTCCTCACACACACGCATGTGTAAAAAAAAAAGGAAATTATATATATATTTTTTTTTTTTTAACAGACTCACTGGTGGAGTACATTAGTTATTTGAGTAGGAAGAGATGATCATTCACACAAAATATAGCCATCGATTCATGGGGGAGCTGGAGCCTATCCCAGCTGACTTTGGGCGAGTGGTAGTTTACACCCTAGACTGGTCCCCAGCCAATACACAGTTGAATATGTCTGGACTTGCAAGAGGGTGTAAAGCATGAAACAACAATCAAGTCCTGGTATCGTGACAAGGTGCTTGATAAGCGTCCCCTCATATTGTTCTTATGCCGTCCCCTATGCTGCCACTAGGGGCAACATCTGGGAACTGGTAGGGCTCCAATGCTGTTAGCATTATAGTCTTTCATGGCAATAGAATCGCTTATGCGCATTTACCACCATTCGTAGCTGTAGGTGATTTTATGGAATGTGACTTCAGAGAGTACAAAACGGGAAGGTGGAGGGCAAGAGAACAGATCTTAGGGTCAGTGAAGGAGGGATAATGTGAGCCTGGGAAACATGTTTGTTTCCTCACTTTTTCTCTTTCATATTGTTCCCAGCCAGTCAAAGCCGATCTGTTCATCTGACACACAAGGGGAGGACGTAAAGAGGATTAACGTGTGTAAGACACAAGTCATTACACACACACAGACACACACACACACATAACTGCATTCACAGTCAAAGCTTTAACATGACTTGAGGCAGCCATGTGGCGTATGTATTGAATAAGATGCGTCCATCTTCGCCAAATGACCAAAGGGGTGAGGGGGTCGCAAGCAGTCCACTCTACTTCATCGATACGCTGCTCCTCGGCCTATTCAGCGGCAAAGAGCTTTCCTACAGCTTCAACTCTCCACGCTCGATCGATGTTATGAGCAATGCGGACAAACTGCTGCTAAACAGCCGGCCGTCGCCACGAAGGCCCGCCGCTGCACTGGCTCCCCCTGGGTTAGATCGTTCCCCTAATGGAGGTCTCTGCTGGGGCCCCCAATGGCCCCTAACCACCAAACAGGCCCCGAGGACTGCCTTCCCCATTCTCTTTTCAATCTCTTTCACAGTCATCCCTCCATTGTTTCTCCATCCACACAATTGTATTGACCTCAGCATCTATGGGCCGCTGACGCTTCCTCATTTGCGTTTGTCAAAAACACGGAGGACCCTCAGAACTCCACCAGGTTGGCTGTTGAACAACTAAGTCAAATGTGGTCCAAAAGTATAGAATACAGTATAGTAGAAGTATAGTATAGTTTATAGTATAAGAATTCAGAACAAAGCAGTTCTGCATCTCTCTCACCTACAAGTCCAAATTTGCATGTTAGGGTTCTAATTGAGAGGTTAAGCCATTTAGAAAATTGCAATGATGAAAGAAACGTATCGCCAAAAGCAGTACACATGAATAGTATGGTTTTCTAAACGTTTTATTGTTTCTAATTGATAATAAAAGATTTTATTTTGCATGTGCATGACAATTAATCACACTGAAATGGTAAAGGGGGAGTAACAATAAAAAAAAAAAAAACACTGTAATATTTGTTTGTGTCATTATGACTTGGTGATAAATAGATATACATATACAATAAATCTGTGACAGAGAAAAATCAGTTGTCTGTGGCCCCATCTTGTGCCTCTAATTACAAGAAACTACTGCACCCGAGGAAAAACAACCGATCAGAGAGAGAAGGTGTGACTTATGAGGTGTCAATCATTTTCCCGGCACACTCATCGTGGGCAGACCCTCGCGGCCTCGCGCAGACTTGTTATTTTGTTACTCCAGAAAAGCACCTCATTCGTAATGAAGTGTTTCTATAACATCAAATGTTATAGGTTGGAAGTTTTATTTTTTGCGGGGTTGCGAGGGTGTATCCGCGATGAGTGTGCGACAAAATGATTGTAACCTTATGAGTCATGTCCTCTGTCTCTGATTGGTTGTTTTTCTTCATGTGGGGTGGTTTATTGAATATCAAACTAGTAGGACAAGATGGGGCCCGAGAAGGCTGATTTTTTCAAAGATCATACTAATTATGTTCTTCTTTCACGTCGTAAAGACTGTTGTAACAAATATGACAAAAAAGTGTGTGTGTTTGTCTTTTTCAACATCTGCACAGCATTTTAAAGTTTTAGGATTGCAAAAGTCACATTCATTTAATTCCCATTATTTCGCTGTATTGGAAATGTGAATCAATCGGTCGAACAACCTTGGAGAACTGCTTTCCTTTCTCAACTCGAGAGGGTCCACATATTTTAAGACAGCCCGCATGCTGGCTGAAAATGTCTCTCAGGTATTTAAAGGGTAGAACCTCTTGATAGGATCCCGTACCACAACACTCCTGATTAGTCACTCTCCTCGCCTCTGCATTTGTCTTATTTAATAACCGTGAAAGTAGCGAGAGGAAGAAAATAAAAAAACGCAATGGAAAGAACTGTCGCAGTTGTCATTTCCAATTGTTTACCTTCTTCACTGCAAATTGATTTTTACATCTCCTCTTACTGGAATCTCTATGCACTGGACCGCCAGAACTGTCTGGCTTTGGCCTCAGCTGCCAAGCCCGTCCTCCAGGCTTTATGAGCGAGCTCTGGGGAGGACATTTCAGCCTTTCAACTCACAAGTCATTCCAATGATACAATACTGCTTTTGTCCTGACCACCTTTGTTGTTTTTCTTTCTCTCTCTTCCAACCACCGCTTGCCTTCTTTTCTTTATGTCACTCGCTTTCATATCCTTCCATAAACTGAGCCTACTTTGCTGTCTGCGAGCAGACGAGGTGGACTTCACAGATCAGAGGTGCCGTAGGACACACACATACTGAAAGACTATCTGACAGTGGAGCTTCAAGTACAGGCTAGGGTTACATTGTGGTGGTTGGGCGGTGCGCTGTGGTTCGGTTCCTCCTTGGTTCTGGTAGCACTGAGGTTTGCCTGCAGGGACCTCCAGTGAGTCAGGCAACAGGCCTGAGCTAAACTAAGGCCACGGCCAGGAATAGTCGGCAGTGCACGGGGCAGCGCTAATGGTGTGTTTGTAAGGGTGAAGCCAAACAAACAAGGTGAGGTTTGAATTGAAGGAGGGAAGGGTGGGCACACACACACACACACACACACACACACGCACACACACACACACACACGCACACACACACACGCACACACACACATAGGACGAAATATACCTGTGGTGAGGGAGGTGCACCATGTACAGTATATCTGGTACAGGGTCACACCATCAGCCGAAGCCCAAACGCTCTTCCGTGTGTGTGTGTGTGTGTGTGTGTGCGCACGCACATATCTGTATGCTCATATCAGCTAAAGTTTTCTCATCATATTCACACTAATGAGAAAAAACAGCCAGAAAACCTCATCCGTAATTATTCCGTCAGGAGCAAGATTTCAACAGGACCATCATACATAAAGAAATACATCCTCTTGCAAACAAACACACACACACACACACAGTACAAGTGTGTACAGCAACCTGACAGCTGAAAAATCTGAATGTTGAAACTTGTGTGTACAGGAGCATGTGAGAGTGAAATGGAGCCTTATTATGTTGATAATATTTGTGTGTGTGAGAGTGAGTTTGTGTCTGTTTGTGTGTGGACAAGTGGTAAACAATCATTTACCGCATTTACCTCGCAATTAAAGCCTTCTCAACCTCGCCTACACAAAGTGCTTGAACTCACTCCAACCACTTGTAGTGACAAATCCAAATGGAGCTTTGCCACACAAAATTGATGCCTTACTATGTTAATCTTTGTGCAAATGTACGGTATATGTCTATGTGTGTGTGTCAGACACAGAGATAATTGAGCACCCATTAGGTCAATATTTTTGCGAAACTGCCGTCTTTGTCACACACTGACTATTCTGCACTTAAAAGCGTATTTAATTCAACCAGCCTCCACACAAACTATTTGAAAAGCAAAGATATGTGACAAAATCAGGCAATCATTTTGTCGGCATAGAAGCGACTGGCTGGGCAAAGCGTCGCAACAAAACACACACACGCACACATACATGCTGCCTGCCCAGTGATTGTGGTGGTGCAGCACATCTGGTAACATCTGGATGTATTTTAGAAGTGTTTACATTTCCAAAATGCTGAAAAAGTAGAGCAAAAGAGAAAACTAAGAAAAATACTCCAGGTACCAAAAGAATATTGAAGAAAGCAACTCGTCCCAGATGGGGAGTGTTTCCAACCTACCACAGTAGACGTATACACAGTGTTGCAACTATTTGTTAGGCTCTCGGGCCAACAATAACTGACATTTGTGGTGCGGTAATTGGCAAACTACAGCCTCCTTTTTTGGGACTTTTGTCCCATCAAGCTTCTCTTACCTTAAAACAGACGCACGCATTGCCGGTGGACAACCACTCTTACGCACTCAATGCTGCACACAACACAGCAATTCCTGCAGAGGCATACACCCATCCATGCACACACACACACACACACACACACACACACACGAAAACAGCTGCATTTCAATTTTTCTTCCCCTAAATGACGAAAACACAAAAACAGTTGGACTTCATTCAGCCTAATCAAAGCTGACATGGAGTACAGCTCCGTGAGATGATGTCAGCAATGAGGGGAAACACACACACGCGCACGCACACCCGCATGCACACACACGCACACACATGAGCCGTATAGTTAAAGTATGCTGAAGACTTGTGCAAAATGGAGTCTGGAAATCTGAGTTGCTACAAAACATGCTTGAATTCATGCGGCATGACTTTTTGATTGGGGTCCCACACAAAGTGTCCTTGGGATCGTTCTAATCCTCTCAGGTATTCTACTTTCCCATGGCCCACCCTAACCTCCTCTCACTCAACGCACACGTATACACACGTGCGCGCACACACACAGACGCACGCACAAGAGAGATTATTAAAGAAAGGTTTCTGACGGATTTAACATCAGGAATGATTGTTAACTTTTAGCACTAAAAAGACTTGAAGGAAAAAAAGGAAAGAAAATGGCGATCCGGCCAGACGCTTGTATCACATGACAACTGGGCTGCAGCTGCAAGGACCCCTGGGAAAACAGCCCACTGCCATCCCTCAGATCACACCGAGTCGGGAGCCAAGCGGTAATGACGCCATGCTTCTATATCGTATGTCCGTACGAGGCGCAGAGTGGAATCCGTGGAAAAAAAGGTATCACAGTCAAGTGGTAAAATAAAAATAAAAGTTAATCACCGTGAAATAGATTAAACCTATTAAGAGGAACGTATGCTGAAGGTGACAGAAGAAATTAATTTGGCTCAACTATTGAGACCCTTACCTCCACCCCGCTATAGGATTTCTACCAAACTAATTATCACGCTCCACTTTCAGAAATAATAAGGAAAGTGCTTAATAGGTCGGGATTTACCCCTGCATTCATATGTCCATTTACTTTCAAGCCCACACACTCCTTCCTTAATGCAATTTCACATTCACGATTTAAAATAGGGGAAGGAATTATTTTTCAAGTGGTGTCAGGATTAGAACATACAAGCAGCAATATTAAAAGACTGTTAGGTTTGCAGCGAACCCGCCAAGCCTGAGTGGCTTAAGCGAAGGTAAAGATGTTAAATAATGTTTTTGTCACACTTGAGGACAAAGGAGAAAATTACAATGAAAGCGCAGCTATCTGATTAATCTCCCCTCGCTGTATATTAATTTTCTCCCCTCTCTGATTTATGCTGCTTGGGATTTAAATTTTTAAGCAGAGCACAGATAGGAGAAAGCTCTACCAAGCCAGCAACTCATGTCTGTTTATTTAGTCAGCCATTTGCTCCAATTAGAACAACATCAAAATGCAACTATTGTTTCATCTCAAGCATTATTTCAAATGATTTTTTTGTGTTTTTCACTAGCTTACACACCACTCATTTGCATTGTAGCGCCCAGGGCAATGAAGCGAGTCTAAAGTGTAAAATGCAGGTTAGGCCAATTTTGTTCATTATCAGTGTGATAAAAGTAGAGTCATAAAGCAGAATAAATAAATAAGGAGGCTGACCAAGCCCTTAAGACGGAGTTTATGTTTTATTATGTTTTTCATCACTTATTTATGCAATTTAATTAATCATATACTGTTGGAGATCTTTCAGTGAACAACATATCTTGTATTTTTTCACACATTTCTTTTAAGATGCACGCCTCTGTTATTTGTCTCTGTTATAATGTGTAATTATTGTGCATCGTGGCTATGTTCTGGCTCTTGCCTGGCCAAATCCCAAGGAATCAAGCGCAAAGACCAAAAGAATAATTGTTAGACATCAGCTGCTGAGCTCAGAATGAAGTTGTCATTAACTTACACAATTAAGTCATCCCACGGAACAACTTAAGTCATGAGCGTTAGACTGCACACTTATTGTACACTTATGTCTAGCAACAAGTCTCAGACCTCACCAATGTAGTTATATTTTATGAGTCATTTTTATTACTTATTTTGTTTGACCAAACTTCATTCATTTTATGCACTGCAACTCAACAAACTATCTTCTTGGATATCCAGTATAAAGTATTTGGATATCAATGATGACAATTTTCCATGTGACTTTCGTATAGGTAGGGGAGAAAATGGGAAGATGACCTCAGATTTGCTTTCCAATTTATGAAATAATTAGCTACTAAAATAGCTTCAAATTCCCAGCAGTGACACGACTGAAATTTTTAAATAACACACAACTTCAAACACAAGAATGATCATGTATGAAATAAAATGTGATGACTAAATGAGCACATGGATGAGCCTCTCTCCTTCACTGGTCAGTTGTTCCACTGTTAAACAGATGAGGCATACTTTCACACTTTTTCCAAAACTTTTTAACGGTGGCTTCTTGGCCTCTGCAGTCATGTCAGCAGAGCGTCTATTAAAACCGCATGTGGGCCCGGCCCGCCGACACACGCATGCACGCACACCCTCTGGTTTTCAACGCTGAACTTCTAACCTCTTCCTACACCGCGACATCTGGGGCTCGGCGGTAAAATGTCCCTAACGTTCCCGCATAGACATCGTCTAAGTAGATAAAAATACGGAGGTTGGCTTCGGTGATCTAGATTTGATTAGCTATCTCCTTATAGTGACCAATAGCGATTGGCTAATAAGGCAGCGATAAACTCCAAACGTCCATACGGCCAAAAAGTGAGAGCCAAGATCCCTGTGTGATAATTTGAGCCTAATTCATCGGCTTTTCAATATGCACATGGCAGACTGTTTCAATTAGAATATGCACAGACTCACACGTAACTCTAGCGAAGGCTTTAAATAAGCAGAGATAGACATCAAAGATCTGATTTTAGCCTGCCAACCGCACAAACACATGTAAAATAAGACACAGTGGCACATTATTTAAATAAAGCCCGCCCTGTCACCCGCTGATGTGTATCTGGACAAGTCAGCCTGAGATAAAGTCACTCGACAACTACAGCAATCGATGGAAGTAATTTATTTACCTCGCTGGGCAATATCTGCTCTGTCTTCAGAAAGCAGAGAAAAGGGAGATGTGGCAAGCGTGTGTGAGTGGTGTGTAAATTAATCTAGCAGCAGCCACATCCAGAGCCACGCATAAGTCCATAAAACAAGCAGAGGTTAAAGCAGCTCACATTATACACACACACAGCAGGCAAAGGTCCAACACCAAAACCACTTCTCCTAGAAACACAAGAGACATGAAACGTCATCTCGCTTCCATTACTATGATGTGCCATCCCTGGATACTACTAAAACATGTGATAAAAAAAAAAATTAAAAAAAACAAAGTTAAGAGTTCTTTATTTCTCCTTCTTTCCATTCAAAAGCAACACGGTGGAGTGAGACCCGTCCACGGCCCTTAACTTTAACTCAATGAAATAAAAGGCACTTAACTAAGCCTCAATGGTGTGCAGCACACACATGCACATTCGCACTTATCCCCCACCTCCTCAGATGCTCATGCATATGCATTTTCATTGTGATTTATGCACCCTGGCGGGGGTGTGGGCCTATCTGAGCGAAGGGCCAACATACAGGTCAGCTCATTTGTAAATCAGTTGCCTATTTATGGATGTGTTTGGAGTGTTTCTGTGTAATGTAAGTGCACGTTTGTGTGCATGTTTGTGCCTATAAATTTGTGCTTATTGGAAGAGGTCAGTGTTCTAAACAGACTCCTAATTACAGTGGCAACTTCAATCTCTATATTTATTGACGTCGTTAAACTTCTTAGCGCTGTGTAAATCACAAGAGTCCTGGAGGATCTATATGTGTGTGTGTGTGTGTGTGTGTGTGTGTGTGTGTGTGCGTGTGTGTGCGTGTGTGTGCGTGTGTGTGTGTTCTGATGAGCCCTTACTACTTCTGCCAACCGGTGGTCTAACCCAGCACTTTGAAGCAGGAAGTTGCCTCACTTTCTGACCTCTCGGATCATTCCCAGGAAAAAAAGCCTATATAAACATGTCTTCCTATCAGCAATAGACCCGATCTCGTGCATTGGATAATGGGAAAAAGTGTGACAAAAAGTACACCCAAAGGCGTGTTAGGGTGAAATGTCCATTACCGTGAGCTTCCCTTTTGTGAACATTCAGTGCTTGTTGCTCCACCTCCTCCCACCTCCTCTCTACAACAGATTTTGGGCTAATAGGGCAGCTGCTGGTCCCCCTTCAACCCCTCCCCTAAAACCTTGCTAGGCTACTCCCTGCAATCCTTCCACCCCAGCTCCCTTCCAAAAAAAAAAAAAAAAAAAAAAAAAAAAAGCCCAGGAGGACGCCTATTGTTTTCAAAATGTTATTGATGCGCCTGTGAATGGAAACGTTGAAACTGTTGCTGATGAAAAAGTTTTTCTGTCCAGTGTTTTCCCAGAGCTACCAGATAAATTCCCAACTTTTCCAAGATCATCCAAACGGTTTAAAAGGTTAGTAATGCCTATATAATAATGATCATATACGTACTGTATAACAGGAAACCCACCAACTGCCACGAAGGTTCAACTATTAATACAAGGGAAAACAATTCTTAGAACTTTGTATTTGGGTTTGTTTGTCCATTTGTTAGTTAGTTAGCAGGCTATTTCCTGGTTAATGGACGATGAAGAACAGACAAAGGGACACAATATGATTCTGGAGTTTGGATGGACACAATGGTACATATTGACTCACATGGTAAAAAAAATAAAAATAATTATGTAGATCAGATCCAGATCATGACCAAAATTAATTGATACATAATTGGTTGTCAAAATGTAATTAGTTGTTTCTTCATGCACCATTCCTTTACAAACGTTTGTGGACATTGGTTTTGTATTGTGTAAACTTGCTGTGTCCTATTAATCAATGCTTTAGAAGTCATACTGACTGCTCTGAAAGGGGCATTATAAAACAAAGCTGGTGGTGATGTAAGATTTTTGCTCAGTGTTGTATAGTATATCCTACAAACAAAGCCAGAATGCCATCAGTCACTTTATACTCTCTATTGCTAATTCATTGATGCAGAGTTTCCCAAAATTATTCCTCACTCTGTCCTAACCTTACTAAAATACATATATATTGCATTGCTATAAAATATACATATTCTGTACAAAAACAAACTAAATAAAAAAACAGAAGACAACTAATGTGAATCAAAATTTCCCTTGGAGAGAAATTGTGTGGCAACTAAAGATCGTTAAATATCCTACGACAGCGTTTTTCTCTGCCGCAATGATGCTCAACGCATTTTGGGTTCTGAATGGCTGCCTTAATGTGACAATGTGAGCTGTTGCATAGCACTCAAACATCATCCAGATAAAAACAAACACGTCAATCTATAGAGGCATGTGTCAGTGAGCTCATCAAGATAGGCTATGACGCCCAATCACACACTCATTTGATGGGCAGTGTTTGTTTGTGCTTGTACATGTGTGTTTAGGGTGCTCATGTGTGTAACAGGGAGCCAAAGTGTGGTAGCCCCCCCGCACACACATACACACACACTCACACGTACATGGAAAAGCCTCATAAAGACGCTTACTTACTCACACGGTTCCCTATAAAAAAAAAAAAAAGTCCCTCCACTTCATTAGGAAAGTAAACACAAGTGCTGTCTGAAGTGGCTAATTAGAGACTAATTACTCCCTGCTCGTTACTAATGCAAATTAGATTACGCTGCTTAACTTCCTCGTGTCCACAACGCTGCTGTTAATTGAGGTCTTTTGAAATTAAATTACCCACTAATTAGCATATCAAAACCATTCATTTTGCGCAACAAGGAGTGGAGCGAGAAAGGGGGGTGAAAAACAACAACAAATGCCAAGTTTTCTTAATGAGTTCTGCTAATTGAATATGTATGATCAATCCAGAGGGCTGTGCTTGGAATACCTATTCGTTTGATGCGCACGCGTGTGTTTGGGTACGTGTGTGCGTGTCCGTGTGTCGCCAAATGGAAACAGCATGTATCATAAGAGCAGCATATAATTAAAGCAACCAAACACTTTGTCAGTCAGTTAGTGGCAGACGCCGCTGAAGCAAGGATGAGATGGATGTTCATCTCTTGAGAGGTGAAAGAGAGGAACCTTGAGAAGGTACGTGTGTGTGTGTGTATTCGTGCAAGTGTGAGCAGGGGTAGTGTTTGTCCAGGCATAAGATGTCTTTGAAGTAAAGAACTTGCAGCTCTTGTAAAGGCCCCTGACCCCCTGCCAGCACTTTCTCCGCATTTAACTGGCCCCTTTTCACCTCCTTTACAATACCTATGCAACTACACACACACACACAAACACATAAACACACGCACAGTCACATTTTATGGCCACTAGCAGGTGAACAGCGCAATCTTTCAGCCAAGCTGGATCAGATTTTCCCCTTTCCTCTCACTGAATAGACGATTTAAAGTTTACGGATTAGAAACGGTGAGTAAGTTTGCCTGCTTCTGAATAAGCGAGAGCACACACGCACCCGCACGCATAGTGAAGCCAGCGGCTATAAACTACGTTAATCTAAAGATCCATCTCAGCCTTGTAATGTAAAACCAGCAGAAATAAAGTCATTCTGCACAAGTCCCTTTCCTATAACTGCCTCTGCAATCAAGGTGCATAAAGGGCCCCAATCACGTGTCCCTATGAAAGTTTCATCTTTCTCACTTCTCATCCCTTTAGCCTGTAATGATGAATGAAAAAAGAAAGAATGGTAAAAGTGAGAGGTAGGCACATACAAAAATAATATGATAATTAGATGTAAAGATGTTAGGATTCCTCTAACGGGATGCACAGATGTTACAAAACAATATTTACCCTAATTGCTACAATTATCATATTAACCAGTTAGAATTTGACTATGTTGATTAAAAAATTGATTATTCGTCTGTTTCTTTTCAGAGTTTCTTCTTAATCAAAATCTAACATCCTTGAAAAATTAATTTGAAGTCATTTCTTATCAGTTAATTAAATCTGGTTGGGTCTTTTTTTTTTTCTTTTCCTTTTCGGTGCGGCATGATTAGAACGGTTCTGTTCTCCTCTGTTCAGACAGCATGACGTTAGAGGGGGAACTTTTCACTGTCTCATCAAACATTCATCAGCACAAGAATAGTACTTCTTTGAAGGGCCCGCCGCCAATGTCTTTTCTTTCTCCCCTCTTGCGAACCTCCGCCGTACTGATAAATTGTGTTACACCCAATAGATCTTTCTTTCTCGTTAACACATTCTCATTAACGGACAGAGAAAGCAAAACGAGAGGGGGGAGGGGAAGAGAAAAGGGGGAGATGAGAGGTGTCAGAGGAGGGAACGAGAGGAGGAGGAAAACAGGGAGGGAATAAATGGGAGCCAACAGCAGCGATAAAGTCACGGTTTAGCATACAATAGGTTAAGGCGTAGTAATCGATAGATTGATTAATATTAATTGATTGTGTGGAATTGAAGAAAAACGAGTCCAGTACACTTCAGATTGTTCAGATTATCCTTTCCCACTGAAATAATAAAAGATAATAATTGATGAAGTGATCATTATTGTCCCCCTAATCGAGCAAGGACGTTTTGTAAAGTATGCAATAAACTAGTACGCTGAGTTAATATGAGGATCAAGTCACGTGCGCTATTGCCTGCGTTTGTAATTGTTTAGTCGAAAAGTGAACACGAGAAGTAATAAAAATACATTTCCTTGACATAGATTTCACTTTATACCCTGCTAGAGTTACTCATCAGAGGGTGACTTCACCTGAGAAAACTAGTTTTCTATTTCTAGAGGAATACTAATTATAAAATCTCTGCCCCTGGCAAAGGAAAGCCCCTCTTGGAGAGAGAGAGAGAGAAAGAGAGCGAGAGAAGTCCATTCAGTGCCATCAGACGAAGATAAGTTCTCTCTCTACTTGAGCGATCAGCAGAGCAGAACCGAACAGATACAGCGCACTCGGCTCATCTGTCCATCCGGCCTCCTCGGGGAGGCGAGGAAAGATTGGGAAGAGGAGGAGGAGGAGGAGGAGGAGGGTGGTGGGCATGAGGAGAATAAGAGAGAAAAATCAGTCGGAAAGAGAGGAGGATGGACTAGTTCTGTGATTGGATCATCAATGGAATTAATATTAGAATTTAGCGATATTTCAAGATCAACCAATCAATGCGCTCCCTCATCAGCCAGTCAGCCCCCATTAAAGCTCCAGGGCGGAGTTGTTCGTACTTCCATCTTCCCCCGCTTCTTCCTCTCTTTACTCCAGCTGTCCTCCATCTTT
Source organism: Phycodurus eques (assembly GCF_024500275.1). Lineage (NCBI taxonomy): Eukaryota > Metazoa > Chordata > Actinopteri > Syngnathiformes > Syngnathidae > Phycodurus > Phycodurus eques. The sequence goes on from NC_084534.1 coordinate 13,870,088, forward strand.
CTCCGGGGGAGATGGGAGAATTCTTAAAGCCACAATTACTGCACACAACTATCAATTTCCCCTTCAATTAACTCTGTGGGAGGGGGAGTGGGGGCAGGGGAAGAGACATTCAAATTTGGGGGATAGAGAGCTACATGGGCCCACCCCTCCCCTTCTCGGCATTTTCCCCTCCAGCGTGGAGTTGCGTTTAGGCAGCGAATTACACCTCAACAAGACCAGCTTGACCCTTTCAGTAAAGGTCAAGCTGCACAGTACAGCCCATGTGACCTGCTTTATTACATTAGTCGAAAATAGACCTCCTGTACCACAAATAAACACTGCATAACACGGACCCTTCGCAACGGAGTGATCGAGCGCGGAGTGGGGAAAAAAGCAAAACAGAAATGAGAGAAAGAGGGCCTGTCAGTTGTGTGATGTTTCTTCTTCTATCAAGTCTGCACCCCACAATAAGACACTAATGTTTTTTAGTTTCATTCCGTCTGCCCACTCTGCGGGCAATCTGATGACAAACCCCTGCTGGACACCAAAAAGCCTGTCGCTCAGCCTCCTGTCCCATCTGTCCTCGTTCTTACACTGTAGTCTCCTCCCTGCTGTTTCTGTTGACGACTCTCCGGGCCTGATCAACTGTTTCTAAGTGACCTTTAGACAATACAAAACTGCAGCAGCACATGTTGCAGATTAGGACTACAGGTCGCATGCGGCAGCTCTGACCTTCACTAGCCAACTGGTGCCTTTCAACACGGCTTTCCTCTTTTACTTACTGACGAAAAACTTAATAGGAGGAGTAATGCAAATGTACGCCACCTAATTTATTTCAGGGACGAGCGGGTGTAGTGACAACATCTTCATTCAGCCAGCAGTGTATTCAGACCACCAAACACAATCTGTGAGCTTACACGGCAGCCAAATGAGAAATGTGTGTTAACCCACAGCGGCTGAGCATGAAAATATTGAGTTAACAAATGGGACTGGAATACATCAGAAATGTCTCCATTTTCAATGGTTCGGTTGTATTGTGTTGAATCTGCTGAATGGTCTGATTGATTGACCTTGAGGCACATTCCTGTCAAATCACTGCTAGAGAATTAAATGACTTGCTATTGAACGAGTGCGACGAGAGGTTGCAAATGTTGGAAGTAAACTGTGATGACAGCCGGGATGTAATGAAGAGGCTGAGAGGGAACGCAGAGCCGCCATAATTAGAGACAACAGGCTCGACAGCGAGACTCAGAGTGAGCTTGAGACAGAACAAGAGGTGAGAAGAAGAGGAAGAAAAAGAAAAAGAAAAGAAAAAGAGAAGTGGAACTTCTTCAACATGGAGGCGGCCTATCAGAACTCGGGCACCTAAAACAACACTACAGGGAAACAAAGCCCATTAAGAGCTACGTTACACATAAAGGATTGTTAATTGTTAGGATTAAAATTAAATGCATAAAGGATTGCTTGTTTGATTAGCACAACTAAGAAGAACAACACATATGGGCTGAAATAAATCAACTTTTTGATTACAAGATAAGATTAGAATAGTCGCCTCAAATTTTGAAAAAAAAGAAGAGGTTTCTTTTTAGAATGAGTGCGATTCTGTTGCAACAAAGCAATAAATCATAACTGAAACGGATTATTCTATATGATAATGAATTCATGAATTCAATTTCTTGAGAGAATAATAATGCACAATGTTGACAATATAAAAATAAAAATCTTACACTTCATTTGCTTCTACTTCTTAATTGCCTTTATCTTTTTTCTTTTATTTCTTTTTTTTTACGTAGCCCTCCTATCGCATCCCCGTCCCCGCAAGTCTTCAAAGCCTAACAACACAAACACACACACACACACACAAATAGCCTAACAACACCGGCACACACACAGATGGCCTTTCCTCCTTAGGAACATGAGAGCTGTCTGTAATTCACAGGCTGGCAAAGCCACGCTGGACGGCAATCTTGATCTGGTGGGATTAGGATACTTTTATTTCCCCGAGAGCCAAGGAGGAGGAAGAGGTGAGGAAGGGCCAAGTCGGAGGCAGGTGTGTATGTGTTTAAATCCGTGTACAAATGTCAGAAAATGACCGGTGACAACAGCAACATACACCCATGTGCTTCCCAGCCACTACATTAGGTACACCATCACAATATCACAAGATATGATCAAAAATTCAGCCTGTAAAAAGATAATAATGTCACATTTTTAAAAAAAATGAAATTATTTCATGATCTTGTCCTTTTGTGTAGCTAATCTGAATTCAATTTATCGCAGAAAAAAAAATACAACTGCTACAGCTCTAGCATTGACGGTTGCAAAGGGGTACCTAATGAAGTGGCCAGTCCATTCACACGTTCATAATCAAGTGGCTCAGAAACGAGGCTCATCCCTCCCCGCCGTGATGGAAGAGGGGACAAGAGGGCAAGGAAGGTGGAGGAAGGGTGTTAGGGAGGAGGGGATTACACAATTATTCAGATAACAGCTGGGAATAATCTAGTGGCAGATGTCTCTCGGCCAACAATGCCCACCGCACACAGACGCGCATGTGTAAGCACATGCACACCAAGACCAGTTTCAATGCCCGGCAAAGGAGCACAAAGTGGGGGGAAAAAAAAAAATCAGCCTCCGATGGGTCGACACGAAAGCTCTCAATCCTCCCCCTTGGAAAGAAACTCTTAAACCACATCTGTAACCCTGATGAAATCATTTTTAAAAATAATATCAAACTATCTCCTCACAATGATGAACTACCCTAAAGAATATATACAAGTTGGGAAAACTGATGACCTGTTTGCTTTTTCTTTTCGTCACAGCCGCTTGAAAAACAGAACCTAAAACCAGAGGAATTTAGTCCCGGGCGGAGAGAGAGGTGGAGGGTCACGCGGTGATTGACAGCTAATTGGATGTGCACGTACACACACACACACACACACACACACAATAAGTGTATGCACAGAGCAACAGCATCCCCTCGACTCCTGATAGTGGCTCTAGTAGCACCCCACTATGGAGGCTGTACCCCTACTGGGTAAACCCTGCGCAGTGTCTGCCCCCCGTGCACAAAGCAGGAGTTTAAAAAAAAAAAACAACAACAAAAAAACAACTATAGCCTTTTACCATTTTTTGTTCTGGAGAAGATAAACAAACTATTTAGAAAAAGAAAATCAGAGTTCTTAAGCACTGGTCTCTTCTAATTTCCCCTGTGAGGTTACATGCGGCACGAGGAAGGAAAAGGGCGGTCCGGCCGGGTGTCAAAAGCTCCGTCAATCCGTCAAGCTGGGCCGCCTATTGTGATTTAGTCGAATACTGGCTAACAGCTCATCCTGTCAGGGGATTGATCATCCCGCACGGCGCCTCACATGCTAATAGCTTAAGGCATCCCGTGTCCCCCCGGAACTAATACCACAAATACTAATACCATAAAAGAGCTCCAGCAACACTTTCGCCTGCGTTCGCCAACATCGCGATACTTGACGGATTAGAAGACATAATGAGATGCATTTAAATGGTTATTAGCTCCCTGGTCCACCATGACGTGGCACACAGGCTAAAACTGTACAGTACGCTCGTGCCAAATTTTGATGCACGCCAAGCAACTACAAATGCAGCAAATCCAATTAACAGTCAAATCAAATGAGAGAAGACAAAATAATAGTATGTTTAAAAGTCTCAATGAGGCTAACTTTGCGAAGAATGTTGTCAATCTGAGCACTCGAGTGAAAGCATTTGCTCATCCCTGCAGCGGCACGGTGGACAAGCGAGCACACGAGAGGCCCGTAGCACGTCTCTCCAGTCAGACGATTTATGAACGCACGCCTCAGCGTCGCCATAATGCCACGAGACGCGCACTTCGCAGCTGTCACCTACCCTTCACTACCATCCTTTTCAATACACATTAAAGCGACGGCGCACAAAGTTGAGTCACATTGTTGTTCCGAGCGAAGCTTTCCACTGATCTGCTCCCTCGCTCCTCCGCTCGATTGACGGCCACCCTGTCAGTCTGTCGCAGCGCTTTCGAAAACGCCAACAGCTCTCTGATGAAGCGCTTACAAAAAGGTCAGAGGGGTGGAGGCGAGGGGAGCCGACTATAGGGATAGGAAGGGGAGGAAAGAGAGTCGGGACGGAGTGACGGAAAATCCATAACACAAATAAAGCTGTCAGCGGCAATGCGGAGTTAGCACGAGACTGGACGACCAATGAGTGATTGTTCATCAAGATGCTCCATTTGAAACACATGCTGTAAACATGAGTGCATGTTAGTTTCTCGTCATCAGCGCATCAGTTTTTCTCCAAACGGCCTTTTGGTCACTGAAGACTTACGTACAAGGTGAAGCTTGTTCACCATCTCATGCACCATTGTCTCTATATGTTAATGTCCTTATAATTACAGTATGTGTCCACATGTAGCATAGTCTTTTCTGCCTGATTTGTTGTTATTGTGCCTTCTCCAGATGAGCTGAGAAGGAGCACGAAGCATCCAGTGTGCTTCTGACCTCGTGATCCTTTCCGACTCCTTCTCTCTGTCGTCGAAACTTGAAAAGCGCCGCCACCTCCTTACTTTCCGATCTGCTCTCATTCCTCCAGACTTCACACTGACAGCACCCCCACCACCACCAAACACACACACTCAAGCGTGCCCCACCCCTTCAGCTCTCGCTCTTTGCTCCAACCATGGCCTCAGGTGGCAAACGCACCCTGGAGAGGCTGATCTAATGCTTCCTCAGCTGTAATGACCCACGCCTCAAGAACTCTTGGACGCTCCTACCAGCCTTTTCACTCGTATGTTCTATCTTCCGTTCTGTCTCTCACTTCCCTTTTCAACACCCCCGTCCCACCACCCCTCCCCACCCCACCCCTACTCCCCCACCGACACCCGCTCATAGGAAACAGTCCCTTCCGCTTCAAACTGTTGGGTCACTCCCTCCCACATCCATCAGCTGTTAATGGGATGGTGTTCTGCGGAACAACTGAAAAAGACTCAAAATGGGCCTGGCCAACATAAAATTAGGATATGTCGCGTGTCGGACACTTGCATCGAAAATCGCTGAGTCATCTTATCAAGGAGTTAAAAAAAAAAAGAAAAAATCAAGAATAAGGTTTGCGGCCTTGACAGCTCCTTTTAAAGACAAAAGGTAACAAAAGCGAACACACACCTCGCTCACAGGTGGCCAACATCTATTTAAGATATGTCTCAGGGCATCTTTCATGCCTTCATACTCCTCCTCTTCCTCGCCCTGCTCTCCTGCAACATTACAGTACAACGCTTGCCTCCTGACCCCTCAGGAAAACACATCTCATCTTTGAAAAATGTGCAGGGATTTATTAAACGTGTGCGCTCACACACACACACACACACTGAGCCCTCTACTTCTCCTAAATAACAAGCTCAATTTGAACCACATGTATAATCAGGACTCAGTCAAAAGCAATGTGGCGGCAGTTTCACCATGCCGTCAATCACTCGAATACACTACCAGAACATATTCCCACTTGCTGCACTTCGACTAATTTGTTAATTATATTTCATTAATAATTTTAGTGAGCCAACACATTTTATTACTGAAAAAAATGACACTTTTCACACGAAGTGAAATTAAATGTATTTTTTGAACAATATTAACAAAATCATTCTTGTTGAATCTTTTACCACCAATGGTTTAATGCAGTGCATTAATGTTAATTTCAATGGCGACATTTAAAGTGATTAAATATTTTTCCCTGCCTGCATGTAATTTTTTTTTTCTGGTTCTCCAACCTCAATGAAAATTTTTACATTTCAGTTTTTATTGCAGCTAAGTGGCACCATAGAAGAAAAAGCTGCCAGTATCTCCTGCTGGTCAAAGCCCACATGTTTACTATAGCAAAGGCATATATGGGCACTCTTCAACATCACTTTGCATCCAAAAGCCCACTCAGACTTGTGGGCTGGGGTTAGCAGCATATTACGGACACAGCCGACGCACAGGGCATTTAAAACTTCAAATAGTGTCCATTTTCACTGGAGCAGCACAGGTGAATTGAAAAAAAAGCACTTTCGTACATACTCCTCATTGTACACATACTATCAGCAGCCCTTCTGATGGAGGTGAGAGGACCCTCTGAGTGAGTTTATGGACTAAAACAATCATGCCGGCATGGCTTTTAATTCGGCTGAAGGTTTTTTGGGGTTTTTTTTTGTAAGCATATAAGATTTATTGCAATTTTTACCCATGTATAGACCATTTCACATGCACGCAGAGTCACACGCACACAATGCCTGGATGTCAGAAACACACACTTATACACACTTAACTGCCCGTTGGAAAGTCTCGGACTGATAGCGGTCCGTCCCAGCATCACACGACAAACAAAACGTGACACGGAAAAGACACAGCTGTCGGGATAGATGAGACGAGAAGGGAAAATAAAAGAGAAAACAACAAAAGCGTGGAGGCAACCGTGAAGAAAAAAAAAGTGTTGATTGTGAGGCAAATGCACAATAGTGGACAAGGGCAAGAGAAAGAAAGCCTCACACACAAAGTTTTTTCCGACTTCAAATTTAACTTATACTTGGCTTTTGTTTCGATGTCTTTGAATTTCCATCAAAAGACACGAATAACATCTTAACATATTAACCATGATATAGTTGATAAATGGAGTTTGACTCGATGCAAAAAAAAGCGTGGAAAAAGCAACTAAATGTATTTTTTTTTTAGATGTGACTGATGGTCCTAGAAAATACAGACTTCAGAATCCACATTATAAATCAATACATTTTTTTTGCAGAAAAAAAAACATTCAAGGGGAGTCTTACATACGCTCTTGTGATAAAATGAGGATATTCCTGTCATTTCTTTTCAAATTGCTGAATTTGAACACAGTCACTTCTTTTCTGTCAGTTCATTCAAAGTAACATCATTAACATTCTTATTTCACTTTCAAGACTTTTACAGGAGGCCTATTTGCATTTGACAGCAAACGTGTGTGCATTTCTTCCCCTCTTTTCAATCTACATGAAATTCCAATTTGACGGTAGGCAGTCGCCACCAAGTACCTGTCTGACACCACAAATGTGACAAGGTCATAAAGCATGATTGAGAGCTTTTGCATCTTTTGTTAAAGTGCAATTAAGAGAGTGTCACGGTGAAGGAAAAAAAAAGAAAAGCCAGCGAGGAAGATGGAGAGTAAACAAAACAGAAGGAAAAATTGGAGAGATGGATGACACAGTAAATAAAACTAATTATGACAAATGTCTCTCAGCCCATCAATCAAGTGGAAATGATGCTGGTGTCAGGTTGACCATTGACACAAAACAAGTGACTGCAATTAATTGTTGTATTAATTATCGCCCCTTTGTGTCCACATACATGTGTCATAATAACTCTTTTTAAAGATTCACATGGAAAATGTACCTTTCGGATGTCAGGAGGAGGTTGCCAAGTTGTTACATGCAGTTAAAAATGTACATTCAACTGCACCCTTAAAAGGAATCTTTTTGTATTATTATTATTTTGGAATATAACTCAAAAAAACTAATAATTTCCTGAAATTGTGGAATGCATTTTTAATTGTTATTTTGCATTCAAGAAAACATTGTTCCTTTTTAAGTAGGTCCAACATGTTAGAATACACCATGCAGCGGAATTGATTCAACTTTAACGGTGCGGATGCCACTTTCGTCCATGTTGAGGCATTTAGTTTTTGCTGTCAAATCGTGCAAAATTGCACAAAATCATAAGAAACCCAGCGAGGTCACAGACGGCGGTTAAAATTTCACAAAGTCAAAACGGGTTTGAAAAGAAGGTATTGTTCCCTGACCTTTTCACTAGAGCTTTCTTTTTTCTTCTTCTTTCTTTTTAACACAATGAGTTTATTATCAACAGCGAGGGGCTCATTAAAAAAAACCGTTGTGATACAAAGATTAAACAAAATTTAAATAATAACTAACTTTAAAAGGGGAGGACTTTTAAGCTCATGTGTTGTAAAATTACCACCACATAACTTCACGTCGGCGTTTATGGTCAAAAGACGTGTGGGGATTCATTAAGGGGGAAGTTACAATTTGCTTGTAAATAAATGACAAAAGTTACTTGAGCGCTGGGAGATTTAATACTAACAGAAAAAGGTCACCCCAAAGCATACAAATACGTATATAGAAAGAACTTTTGGAGGAAAAAAAATACAAAAAGAGTTTTTTTTTAAATATAAATAAACGTCTTCATGCGAAGCAGCTGGGTGACGTTTTGGATTTACCATTGTAGTACAAAGTAAAAAGTTGACTTTTAGGGTGCATTTTGGAAAAGTTTGGGGGCAAAAAGTGAGCGTGAAAGAGCACACACACAAGATAGCGCGTACAAGTGGGCACATTGAAGCCAGGAAGAGACACCTTTCCACGTGGTTAGAGGGACTTACAAGTTAGAAAACCAGGAGGAAAGTGGGGAAAAGTCGTGTGTTCTCGCAGCGCGGACAAGACAATACAATAGACAGTGTGAGCGTGTGTGTGCGTGCGTGTGTGCGTGCGTGCGTGCGCGCTGTGCATGAACCTGTTCTCTTGTGTTGGGAAGAAGTCAACTTTCACGCCAGCGGTTTGGAGCATGTGGGCAGCCCGGCTCCGGCTCCGACTCCTCTCGGCCCCCCGCGCGTCCACTCGCTCTCTCGGCGACAAAAACGCCACACACGCCGGTGGGGGAGAGGGACACACACACACACACACGCACACGCGCGCGCGCGGGGCCGGGGGGCGCGGGGGGGGGGGGTGTATGGACTTGAAAAAATAAAAATAAAAATAAAAAAGATGCAAAAAATAAAGGAGAGTGGAAGAGGAGCGAAGAGGGAAAAAGCCTGATCGGGAGTTAGTCCTCTCCTTGTTCGCTTCTTTTGTGCGCCTCTGGAGTCAAGTCACAACAATTGCGGCGCTCAAAGTGTGCCGATCGTGCGCAACTTCTGCTTTGCTCGCCTGAGTGTCGCCTCTCCCGCGATCTCGTTAAAAAAAAAAAAAAAAAAAAAAAAGCTTCTCTCGTTTGTCTTTTTTGCTTCTTTTTTTTCCGCGCCACAAACTTGGTCCGCCGCCGCTCCGCTCTTTTTTGCCATCCACTCTGACGCTCCCTCGCTGGAAATCAGCCTTGAAACACCAGGGCAGCGTGCGTGCGTGCGTGCGTGTACCGCGTGTGTGTGCGTGTGTGTGCGCGCGTGTGTGTGCGTTCTGCAAGGGGACAGTTTGTGCGCTACCGTAATGCCTCTAAAGCAGGTGCGCCTTTTCAAAGCTCCACTACAATAGGAAAACAGCGCCCCTCTCTCTCCTTTTCCCCTCACGTCGGATGATTTGATTTCTCTTTGGGGAACTTTATAGTACACTTGCGTGTTCTCCAGTTCAGCATTTACTTGTGCTTCGTGTTTTGAGTGATTCTTATTGCATTCTTCATCCCTAATATAACAAAAGGACAGATGGTGTTTTCATTGACTCTTTTTTTCATGCAAGTGGTTAGTCAAAAGTCTCTACTTGGTTGAAACATCCATCCATCCATCCATTTTCTGAGCCGCTTCTCCTCACTAGGGTCGCGGGGTGGTTGAAACAAAGCACATTAAATAACAACGAATGTCAGAGAATGATCAACTGACTAACTAAGAAAAGATTCTAAAAGTTGCCTGCAACCACTATCGGTTAGAATAGCATATCTGCTCTTACAGCTCTGAGGTTGCAGGTTCAAACCTCAACTGTGGCCTTTCTATCTCAAAAGTTTGCATTTATCCCCGTGTTTACATAGTTTCCCCCAGCTTCCTTTCACATTCCAAAATCATGCATTCGGTTAATTGAAGACTAAATTGTCCACTGGGAATGTGACTGTGTATGGCTGTTGGGGTATATGTGCTGTGTGGTTGACTGGTGACCAGGGGCGTGCAAAGAATTTCGGAAGGGCAGATGCTCAAACTTAAAAGGGGGGTACATGGAAGAAGAGTTTGAAACCCCCTACAGAAGCACGCTTTACTATATAACTTACACTTGCACTATTTCCATCCTTCCATCCATTTTCTTTACCGTTTATCCTCACTCGGGAGGCGGGCGTGCTGCAACCTAACCCAGCTATCTTCGGGGCGAGAGGCGGGGTACACCCTGAACCGGTCGCCAGCCAATCGGAGGGCACATAGAAACAAACAACCATTCACACTCACATTCACACCTACGGGCAATTTAGAGTCTTCAATCAACCTACCATGCATGTTTCTGGGTTGTAGGAGGAAAGCGGATGAAAACCCACGCAGGCACGGGGAGAACATGCAAACTCCACACAGGCGAGGCCGGATTTGAACCCGGGTCCTCAGAACTGTGAGGCAGATGTGCTAACCAGTCGCCCACTGTGGCGCCGATTCCAAAATTAGTTCATGTGTAATAATATGATGAGGCGATTAAAGATTTTTTTGTTTTCACAGCCATAAGGGCCCTCTGAAGGAAACCATAACTACAATTTGGCCTGTGCCACAAGTGAGTTTGACAATATATATATACATATATATATATATATATATATATATATATATATATAGTATTATTATGGTTCTCCTTTTAATGAATGTCATTGACAGTTGGAAACATTCTGGTGTCTCGAGCTCAGAGATTGAGGATGTATAGTGAGCTGTATTCATAGCACAAATGAGATGACCATAGGCACATTTAAGTCATTTTTAGTGGTGGTCTAGCATTATTATTAAAGTTGAACATAGTCTGTTCTGTGGCGATGCTGGTCCATTCAGTCATTAATTCACTGTACCACTTGTCCTCACTAGGGTCACGGGCGTGCTGGAGCCTATCCCAGCTGACTCTGTGTGAGAGGTGGGGTACACCCAGAACTGGTCGCCAGTCACTCGCAGGGCACATACAAACAAACAAACATTTTCACTCACAGTCACACCTACGGGCAATTTAGAGTCTCCAATTAATGCATGTTTTTGGGAAGTGGGAGGAAACCGGAGTACCCGGAGAAAACCCATGCAGGCACGGGGAGAACATGCAAACTCCACTCAGGAAGGCCAGAGCCTGGGTTTGAATCCACGACCTCCGAACTGCGAGGCGGATGTGCAAACTAAGACACACATAGATACACTGTTTAGGCTCACGTTTGCTGACGTCATGTTTGATGATGGTTTGAACTCCAATTTTTATTGGATTTTTGAGACATCTTTTTTACTGCAAGATTTCAACACCTAAACTGTAAAAATTTTGTGGCTTTCAATTTTGGAGTTTCCACTATAATGTCTACTAGATTTGGACAACAAAACATATCTAATACAAACTATAAGTCCCGGATGCACTGTAACAACAGGTGTGTTGTCACTTAGCTCCTTCGCTCCTCTGTCTGCAGTAGTTTGTTTGAATCAACTTAAAGTGATAATTTCATGACACATATTTAGAGGCGCATAATTTAGAAAAACCTTACCAAGCATATTTGGTATGTTAATTATGTGAAAAATGCAAGCTAGCTAGGCTCATCTGCAACCTGAAAGTACAGTGGTCATTTAAAGGGCCAAATGGCATTTGGCAAAGTGCTTCATTGTCATAAGAGATTTGAGCCGTCAGAATGTGTTTAGGAAAAAAACGTGGTTGTCAGTCTGTAGTGAAATGTCTATGACTCAGGTTTTATGAAGAAAATGCTCTTAAGTAGTATTTCGATACTAAGCGTTCTCATTTTATTTTTCTACTTTAAATGGCAGATAATCAATTAAATGCCTGGATAAATTTTTGGTAGACTCCTGTTAAAGAAAAAAAACTCACAGTGGTTACTGAAATCACTTGAAACTGTCGTGACTGAAATTATTTACATTGACAAGCCTTCCAGCTGCAGAAGACTCATTAAGAATTACAGACATCATTCTATTGCAGCAATTGCCTCTAAAGGTTGTGCAACACTATATTACTTTTAGGGTTCCAATCATTTTGGTCCAGGCCAGTTTCATTGTTTTTAAAATAATTGAAAATGGATGGATGGATGGATGGACCACGAAAAAGCAATGCCTAATTTTCATCACTTAAGTTTCAGTATATTTTTTTTATTTATTTGACTTTTGTCAAGTTATTGCACTGGCCATTGCTGCTCTCTCTTTCTCCCAATTGTATCCAAGTGTGCACATTTGTTTTTCCTCTTTACGTAATCAAGAATGGAACCGATAAAGTACAGTATGTTAAAAGTCAAAACTCACTCCCTCTTTATATATATATATCCATCCATCCATCCATCCATCCATCTTCTTTACCGCTTATCCTCACGCGGGTCGCGGGCTGCTGCAGCCTATCCCAGCTATTTTCGGGCGGGAGGTGGGGTACACCATGAACCCGTCACCAGCCAATCGCAAGGCACATAGAAACAAACAACCATTCACACTCACATTCACACCTACGGGCAATTTAGAGTTGTCAATTAACTACCGTGCATGTTTTGGGGATGTGGGAGGAAATCAGAGTACCTGGAGAAAACCCACGCAGGCACGGGGAGAACATGCAAACTTGGGTTTGAACCCTGGTCCTCAGAACTGTGAGGCAGATGTGCTCACCATTCACCACCGTGCCGCCTAATTTTAAATTCGGATCAAAATCAATCAATCAAATGTACAAGAACCTTTGTCGTGTATAGTGTTTATTTTTAATTCTAAAGGAGAAAATAGAAAATTGATTAAACGTAGCATTGTCATGACATTCGTTCTTTCGCTGTACGTGTGTGCGTGTGTGTGTGTGCGTGTTTGTGTGTTTGTGTGTGTGAGGGGAAGCCAGTGACCTGTTGACATCCTTGCATCCAGGCTGAGTCTTGCCATTATGTACTCAGAGAACAACAGATGGTTTGCCTGCGTAGAAACTCAGGAAAAACAACCCATAAATAAATGATCCAAACAGAACAGTTCACTGTCATGAACATTTTTTCCTACCTTTCTGCACTGACATATCTGTAGTGTTTTTAGATGCACACTGGTGCATAATTGCTTCAACGCAGCAGTTGCAAGCACACATTAGAGGAAGCTAAAACTGCAGATAACTTGAATCTCTCTCACTGCATATTGATTTAGGTGTAAAGGACCGATGTCAGTGTTTAAAAAAAGAAGCTCTATTCAACAAATAAAAAGGGCAGTTTAAGTGGGTACACTGGTGTTATATGCTTTCCTTGCAAATAGACAGTTGTGTGATTGGGCAATTTTTACTGTCTGCATAGCTCACTTCGTCCTTGATGTATTTTGGAAGCCTGACAACTCCTTTTGCAGAGTTATTACCACCTTTTTCTCCCTCACCGCCTCATTCATTTACTAATTGACAGTATAATCAGTGTTGAGATTACTGTCTCTGAAGAAATTTGGGCATTACATCATGCAGCCTGTAATGGCAAAAGGGGAAAAAATGCCAGCGGAGGGAAGAAGAAAATGTGTATTATAACTCAAAGGGGGATCTTGTAATAATTTGGCATAGGCTATTAAAGGGGATTTGGCCTCCTATCTTTCCTCTATCGAAGCTTTTACCATTTGAAAATGATGGCAGTCCATCAGAGCATCAACTCACAAAGGGCCACCACGGCAGTAAATCACCACATATTCATTAGTACGATCAATAATATGCATACTGTACATCTGCGTGCTGTGTATGCGACTGCGCTACTGTTTGTGTGTGAGAGAGTGTGTATCCAACTGGATCCTTTTCTCATTTGCACCAGTCACTTTAAGCTTGAATTTGATAATGTTTATAACTGCGAAACAACCTGCGTCATTAATGTGTCAATCTCACTATGGAGTGCCTTTTGTGTGCCATCAGAATCACTCTGTCATCGGGAAAATGTAGAAGAATAATGAAACTCACGTATTTGCACATTTGCACACATCCCAGTTCACTGATAAGTCTCTTAAAACATTTCCTTTTTTAAAATACCATTTTCTCATTGCATTTACATGATTTTGGGTATGTCACACACATTGCTCTGCTAACTACAATGTGTGCAATAATAAAACATTTCCCCACATGGCTTTATTATCCAGAGGTTATTTAAACCAAGTAATTTTACTCATGCATTTTCCATTTTCAGAATCATATTGAACATTTTGCTAGTGTCCCTGAAATTGCTGTCCACCACTGTCATTGGGGTAATTTTCCGTTTAAGAAACATATGACATTACGACCAGCGTTTTGTCTTTCTTCAATGGAGGCTGAAACAGTGGAAAGTTGTAGAATATTTACAATTATGTTTCCTAATTTTCATAATGTTATGTATATAGTTGGCTGATGTTGAGCTTAACATGCCCATTCTTTCATAGTAAAATCAATTTATATAATAACATTTCAGAAAGGTGAAATATTTAAGCAGTACACAGTCAGCTTGCTAACAAACTCATGTTGCCAAGTGAAGACCCACCACTTGCTCATTAAATGCTAATATTTGCCAAATATTTTCACCCTTTCAGCAAGTGCACTAATTTTCTGTTTGCATGTACATTGTTTGCTTGACAGACACTATGTGAAACCAAGAAGTAACTGCCACTGTTGACCAGTAGTGGCGTTACAAGTACTATTTTAACTACATGTGTTAGAAGTGTGATCGAAATGTTGCTGTTTTAAAACATCAAATAGCTTTTCAGTTGCGAATCTATTTCTGTGATCACATTGTGATAATGGGGTAGCGGTCAGAGAAGCTACATTTCCCAGGTAGTTCTAAACCAGAAATGCATTTTTTTCCATTTGACGTCACGTTAAAGTACCTATCCTCCTGCCCACCCTACACGCTGCCCGCAAATTGTGTGGATTATGGGAAGCATGCAAGTGGATACGCAAAATACGACAACGGTGACTGTTGAGCAATTGAAGCTGTACATCAGGCAAGAATGAGAAAGAAGTCCACCTACAAAGCTTCAACAATTAGTGGCTTTATTGTCATGGTCTGTCCCTGCAGTTCCGTTGTTGTAGCTTGGGTGGCGCTTTGCGCCCCTCTCGCCTTCTCTCTCTTTTCCCAGTAATCAGCACCACCTCGGCAGCGCACCTGTTGCCAATCAGCGCTCTACTCTCCCTGCATTTAAGCCTGCCAGATCCAAGACTCCCCTGTCAGAGTATTACCGTTCTCCCGTGGTACACTGGCTCTCTGACCAACACGTAAGCTACGCCAGTCCTTGCAACACTTCTGACCTCCGTGTTTTTCATTGTCCTCAGTGCTCCTTCCGTGTTCCCCACCGTGTTGACCTCTTCCACCACGCCGTCGCCTGCCACACATTCCCTGTTTTGACAACCCGCAAGTACGCCTCAAGGATCCATCTTCGTATCCTCTTCAATAAACCTTTCACCACAAACCTCTCAGTCTCTGTTTGCTTCCTGTTCTAGTGAACATTGAATTGTGACATTCAGTTGCAAAACGCTTATTGAGTGTGCTTTCAAGGAAAGGTGATGTGACACAGAGGTAAACATGCCCCTAACCCAGCTTTTTGGGAGCATGTTGCAGGCATCAAATTCAAAATGAGAGAATATTAGTCGGTGGGGAGAATCCTTCGAACACCTCATCAACTCCACCGACACACCTTCCCATGAGGAAGCAGAGTCTGGCTTCTCTGAGGCGGGCTCTCCTATCTCTGGGGTTGAGATCACCGAGGTGGTGAAAAAGCTCATCAGTGGCAAGGCCTCGGGGGTGGATGAGATTCGCCCGGAGTTCCTAAAGTTTCTGGATGTTGTGGGGCTGTCCTAGTTGACACACCTCTGCAACATCGCGTGGACATCGGTCCCCGATGCCTCTGGACTGGCAGACTGGTGTGGTGGTCCCCCTTTTTAAGAAGGGGGACCGGAGGGTGTGTTCCAACTACAGGGGGATCACACTCCTCAGCCTCCCAGGTAAGGTCTATTCAGGGGTGCTGGAGAGGAGGGTCCGTCGGGAAGTCCAATCTCAGATTCAGGAGGAGCAGTGTGGTTTTCGTCCTGGCCGTGGAACAGTGGACCAGCTCATCACCCTCGGCAGGGCCGTCGAGGGTGCATGGGAGTTTGCCCAACCAGTCTACATGTGTTTTGTGGACTTGGAGAAGGCGTTCGACCGTGTCCCTCGGGGAGTCCTGTCGGGGATGCTTCGGGAGTATGGGGTACCGAACCCCCTGATACAGGCTGTTCAGTCCCTGTACAACCGGTGTCAGAGCTTGGTCTGCATTGCCGGCAGTAAGTCGGACTTGTTTCCGGTGAAGGTTGGACTCCGCCAAGGCTACCCTTTGTCACCGATTCTGTTCATAACTTTTATGGACAGAATTTCTAGGCACAGCCGAGGTCGTAGAGGGGGTCCGGTTTGGTGGCCTCAGAATTGCATCTCTGCTTTTTGCAGATAATGTGGTTCTGTTGGCTTCATCAAGCCATGATCTCCAACTCTCACTGGAGCGGTTCGCAGCCAGGTGTGAAGCGGCTGGGATGAGAATCAGTACCACCAAATCTGAGACCATGGTCCTCAGTAGGAAAAGGATGGCGTGCACTCTCTGGGTCGGGGATGAGATCCTGCCCCAAGTGGAGGAGTTCAAGTATCTTGGGGTCTTGTTCACAAGTGAGGGAAGAATGGAACGGGAGATCGACAGGTGGATCGGTGCAGCGTCTGCCGTGATGCAGACTTTGTATCGGTCCGTTGTGGTAAAGGAGGAGCTAAGCCGAAAGGCGAAGGTCTCGATTTACTGGTTGATCTACGTTCCTACCCTCACCTATGGTCACGAGCTGTGGGTCGTGACCGAAAGAACAAGATCCCGGATACAAGCGGCCGAAATGGGTTTCTTCCGCAGGGCTCTCCCTTAGAGATAGGGTGAGAAGCTCGGTCATCCGGGAGGATCTCAGAATAGAGCCGCTGCTCCTCCACATCGAGAGGAGCCAGATTAGGTGGCTGGGGCATCTGATTCGGATGCCTCCCGGACGCCTCCCTGGTGAGGTGTTCCGGGCACGTCCCACCGGGAGGAGACCCCGGGGACGACCAAGGACACGCTGGAGAGACTACGTCTCTCGGCTGGCCTGGGAACGCCTCAGGATCCCCACGGAAAAGCTGGAGGAAGTGGCTGGGGAGAGGGAAGTCTGGGCGTCCCTAGTAAAGCTACTGCCCTCGCGACCTGACCCGGATAAGTGGTAGAAGATGGATGGATGGATGGAGAATATTAGCAAAAAACAATAATGTTAAACAGTTTGAACATAAATATCTTGTCTTAATTTGTCGTGTATTCAATTGAATAAAGGTTGAAAAGTATTTGCAAATCATTGGATTCTGTTTTTATTTAGGTTTTATGTCCCAACTTCACTGGAATTGGGGTTTATACATTTAATGTAGAATAGCTTGTAGCTTAGCTCACTAGGTTTTCCCAAGTAGTGCACAACTGACCTCTCGTAAGGAGATTTGCTGAGGTCTGACAAAGTTATGTATGGCAACTGTTCTGTGTGACGTTTGAGTCATATTTCCCCCCACAAATTGTGGTCAAATTCCAATCTGTACAACATTGCAGGCATTTGATTTTGGAAACCACTGTAGAGGTTTGCCACTTGGTTTTAGTCCTTCATAAATGCATTTGTGTTTAATGCCATTTTGTGTTTTTTTATTTTTCAAAATGCTTGTGGTATTTCAGTTAATGCCTGTTTTCTTTATAAAACTGTCAAAAGTTGTGAGTGGAAGTCAAGTTAATGGTATGCATCCGACGTTTTGGCGGCTATAGGCCCGCCCTACTTGTTTATTTTAATACTGCCTCGCCTAATGGGTGTGACAGATGGAAGGGTATTGCACAGCCTGCGAGGTTTTTAAAAGCATTATTCTAAACGGTTATAAAGGCTCTTAACTAAATATCATGTAAAACCAATCCGTTTGGGGGACAAAGTTTGATTAACAAATAAACAACCTTTCTTAAGAGTGTTGAGAAATCAGTAAACTGCAGAATTTGCAGTAACTGTATTAATCCATCCATCCATCCATTTTCTGAGCCGCTTATCCTCACTAGGGTTGCGGGAGTGCTGGAGCCTATGCCAGCTATCATCGGGCAGGAGGCAGGGTACACCCTGAACTGTTTGCCAGCCAATCGCAGAACTGTATAAATCTAAGGTCGAATTTTATGAAGGCCTTGGATGTGTGTGTTTCTTCATCTTACGGTGGTGTGACTGTTGAGACAAGAAGCATAGTTTGGGCCTTGATGATGTAAAATGACAAAACCTCGACAGGAGCAGGCCGCATAACTGGATGGTTGTCGTCTCTCCCGTTCAAATTTCGGAACCCTTCTGCCCCATGTTAATCGGGGTGAATAATTATAAAAGTTGACAGGTAATTAAATTAAAACACAAGAGGCTTCATGCACTAGGCTGGCTGTACTACAAGTTTTTTTTCCAAAGCTTAATTAAAGCGAAATTTGGCAGTGCTCACCTAAAGTGTCACAGAGCTGCTGATCCCTCCATTATGCAGTCGGGCTGATTGTGGCATGTGTGCAGGAACCAAATTCCGCGATGCTTCTGTTTCTTGTTGAAACAGTTTCCCTTGTTGCATTGTTTGTTTGCATATGAGGGTAACAGCGTATGAGAGGCGAGTGTGCTGGGAGGGAGTGCGGCATGTGTGATATTAACAAACTGAGCTTTAGCAGCCTTCTGGGAATAACGTTGTGGTAAACTAAAGCTGCACTACAATACAACGTGCCGCAGTTGATGTTGACAAACAAGCCAGAGTAAAGTCCCAGAATGCCTTGAGAGCTCAGGAGAGGCCCAAAACAAACACATAAGCAAGACTATGTCGTGTGTAGAACAAATTATATAAAATTTAATAATTTAGAGCAAACTAAGTGCCCACACGTATGCATGTTTTACAAATAACGACAACAAAAGCTGCACATGCCTTTTTGTGCTGCATGAGTAAACACGAGGTTGTCCTAAGAATAATACATGAGAGAGTACAAAGCTAAAGTATTCATAGGGTGTGTATTTGGCCTCAACGCAACGGCATTGGAAGAAGTATGAAAAAGCACTAAATGATAAAGCTCATCGCTGTCATCACGTGGTGCATCATCACAGAACTAAACAACACCGCACGGCCTTATGGTGGGATAAATTGGATTCTCAGGCCAAGGAAGTCGTTGATGTGCTGACAAGATCTTTGTGCACACACTTGCATGCAGGCAGCCAAGGAGACCCAAAGAAAAGTGAGGGAGGTTCTCATTCAATACCTCAAGGACCTCCTTCATTTTGTGGCACTTGTAACCAAAAAGTCTGGGAAGGAGTGTTCAGCCTGTGTGTGTGTGTGTGTAAGTGTGTGTGTTTGTGTGTACTGTGTATAGGTGTGTGTATTTGTGTGCGTGTGTATGTGTGTGTGTGCATGTGTGTAAGTGACAGGCACACACTCACACCAACCCAAACACAACAGTCGAAGCTGTGCGTGACGACTTGCAGAGGCGAGAGACAGAAATTTGACACACACTTTGATTGTCACACGTATAAACGATTTCTTTATTCATCAAACCTTCTCAGAAAAGTCAACGTTTGAATTTGTTTAATAACAACCAGATTTGGTTTTGATTGGTGTAATTCTCAATCTCTTAACCATATGTGCATGTTTTCTTGTACCGTTTAGCTCACATACACCGTGATGGTTTCTCTTCTGATGTTTGGATTGAAAATGGTCTGAGGTAAATGTGATGGAAAACATTTAGAAGTGATGGAGGGGCCAGATGAGGCTACAAGATGAATGTTTGAGCTTAAGTTGTTTTGTTTGTAGAACAAATCTATTGCAGAATAATTTTGGATAAAAGGCAGTGGTACCTTGTCTTATGAGTGTCGTAACTTACCGGTCCAAGTTTCAAGTTTTTAGAGTTACAAGCTGTTGCTTGGTCAACAATGCAACAAAATAAATTGGAGTGTTTTAAGGTGCCTGGAACGGATTAATGGCATTTCCATTCACTTCAATGAGGGGAACATTTATTTGATGATATATTGTTCAGGGGGAAAGGGGAGAAGGAGACTTGGTGGTGGCACCTTAAAGTACAGCAAATCATACAACAAAAGAGGTTAGCTATGAAGAAGTGGAACACTGAGCGAACCGAGGAGAGGAGACAAGAATACATGGAGATGCGAGATAGGGTGAAGGTAGAGGTAGCAAAGGCCAATCAAGATGACATGTATGCCAGGTTGGACACTAAAGAAGGGGAGAAAGATCTATACAGGTTGGCCAGACAGGGAGATAGAGATGGGAAGGATGTGCAGCAGGTTAGGGTGATTAAGGATAGAGATGGAAATGTGTTGACTGGTGCCAGCCAAAATAGTCATTTTATGTTATTTTGTTTTACCACGTGAAATGGTTTATATGTGCAACTTTTTAACTTGACTTCCTGTTTTAAGCATGAAGCCTTTTATTTTGAAGGGTATGCACCTGAACTCAGCATTTTGGCACTAAAAATACCTTCACACGACAGCGGTAAAAACAAATGTAAAACGAGACGCAAGAAAGAGTAATGGATGGAACCAAATGCTCTGTAAAACGTTGATTCCTTTACCTACCCACCGATGAGGCACAAGGTTAATGTTTGTGATACTGTGAGACAATGTTTTTGTGAATTTTGGCATCGAAAATGGGAACCGACATTTTTTTTATTTGAACGATTCCGGGAGAACTGGAATGTTAGTCCCGGTTCCAATCGGTTCTCGATTCTGGATGCCCAACCCTACACAAAACACAAACATATCTCACAAGACTTCAGCTCAGTAAGCATGCAACAGGGACAGCCAAGAAGAAAAGAAAGAAACCAAAAATTAAACGTTATTGCATACTATGCAAGCTGTCTTGGGTGCTCAGTACAATATGGTGAACAGGCACAGCACAACGTTCAGTTTGCTACCTGACTGACTTTCTTTCCATTCCACGACCCAATCACAGGGTCTGATGTTCGACCATCCTCGGTGATGACCACACACAACAGGAAAAATATTGAACACGCTTAACATTTAGGATTGTTGGAGAGGCAAAACAACAGGATAATCTGTCAGGATAATCTTTATAACCATCATATAATCAGGTTTTTACTGAGGGGTGCCTTGATTTACGAGGTAACTCCTTCCGTAACCATGCTCAGTACTTAAAACACTGTTATCGCAAATAACTAAAATAATCTTTTCCTATTAAAATTACGACAAATGTGATTAATCCGTTCCAGCCACCCAAAAAACCCCAACAAAAATATTTTGTTTTGATAAGAAAAATCGCACTCTACAGCAATGACTCTCAACTAGTGGGTCAGGACACAAAAGTGGGTAGGAGACACATTTTGGGTGGGTCGCAGACCAAAAAATTACATGTACTCATATTTCGATTTTTCTGCTATAGTACAGAAGTGTACCAAGTTCCCACAAGTGACAGGTAGTGTCACTTTAGCCACTAGTTCAAGCTGTAAACAAAAACAGTGCATCCCAGCCTCCGTCTAGCGGATCTCATGGGCAGCAATATGCTTTGGTATTATGTCAAACCCATTTGGAAAATGTCATATACTTATACATGTGTCCTCAGAGGCTATTTTTAAACAACAACAACATTTTCTTTATTGTTCTTAACTTCTTTAAAAGGGGGTCGCAACTTTGCAACAAAAGGAAAATACCAGTCCCAGGGTGACAAAAGTTGAGAACCACTGTTCAGTTTTGTATTTTAAAGGGAAACATAGTAATAGCATAATTAAATGTAATGTAAATAATTAAACAGCTCAGGCATCATATTTCAATGGACATTGTGTTGCTCCTTGTCTGTGCACCCTGACCACCAGGGGGATGTACAATTATACAGACATACTATATGTAGATGAGCCAATCACCTGCTAAAAAATTACAGATTACAGAAACCACAATTGCGGCCTAATGTGCCTCATGGCATTGAGAGCTCTAACTAACGAACTAACTAACTACATGTAGACCTGATGATGACACCAAAGATGTTTTTCATAGGCTTTACACGATCAGGATTTTTGGCGCCGATCACCGAGTTTAAAAAAACGTTAACCGATCACAAGCTGGAGCAATGTGTCTATTGAAATGACTTGTTCATCTACTGTATATACTTGTGTACTGTATAGTGAGTATCTTCAAAAGTATTCTCTATTCAGGTCATGTTTTCTAATCAGTCAGGTCAAACCAACATTACAACATGACAGAAATAATGGGTGCTAACTTCCTGTAATTAAATTACTTCACACACACCAAAACGTAAAGCATGATTCGACAGAACGCTGGCGTTTTTACGTACAACTGTTAGTGCTAGCACTAGCTTGCTCGGCTACATCACGTTTTGTTGCCTGCTTGCGAGCTGTATCGTATTAAAAGTACGTGAACATACCTCAAGCAATCCTTGAATTAAAGTCCTCTCCCGAGCACCGATGACCACCAGCACACGTTTTCCCCCATTTTGTTCTTAGAATACATAATCACGATCCATTGTTGTTGTCGTCACCATGGTAACGAGGGTATAGCTCTGCAAAGATGCACAACCCACAGAGATACGGACGCACAAACACACACACCTTCCAGTCCATTCCCTTGTGCGATCCTGTATCAAAGCAAACAAATGACATGCTGTCTCCTCCTGTCGTACCCCCCACACTGTCACTTTTGATGTGTGCTTGTGTAAAATGACACGGCGTATCTCTCCAGCTGACATTATCACTCGCCGATGCGCTCACATCTTCGGCCGCAAGCCTTTCCCACAGGACTCCCTACAGCAGGGGTCTTTGTCTCCAAAAGCTTCAAACACACACACACACACACACACACACACACACACACAGATTGAGAAACACCGCTCTGAATTTACCTCTGAATTGTGTGCTGTAAGTCACCGGTTCAAGGCATGAGATGAGGCCGCGATCAAAGTATTGGGGGAAATGAGAATGAGACTGGCTTGTTTTAGAAACCTTTCTGGCATGTGTGCATATGTATCTGCTTGATGAATTGTGAACAGACTGATGTTTTTTAAAAAAAAATATATAATCCAACAGAAAGAGATGTAACCCAGAAAGCTGTGTCACATTAGTGTGGCCATCAGTGTTAAGCTGACATGTATAACAGCCCTCATACAATAACCAGCTCAAGACTCTATCAGCATGTAGCGATGAGTTGATAGATAGCAGGAAGGACTGTTTATTTAACAAGAATGAAACAGAAAAGGAATTATAAAAAAAAAAAAAAAAAAAAGAATCACATTGTTTGACTTATTAAGACATTGCAACGTTTAATATAATTTATGTATCTGTTAGGATGATTAATTAGCAGGACCACAAAGTCTAAAAATGTCTGGATGTGAAAAGAAACCTTTGAATGGCCTATTTACAGTGATTCTCAAAGTGTGGTACAAGTACAAATAGTGTTACGTGGGCTCTCGGTAGTGGCACATAATCACTGAATTAAATTCAAATAAAATTTCCTCCCACATCCCAAAAAAACATGCGTGGTAGGTTGATTGAAGACTCTAAATTGCCTATAGGTGTGAATGTACAGTGCATTTTTTACTTTTCAATTATATTACCTTGTTTTAAGTAAAGTTGACCTGTACCTAAGTTCAGAACAACACATTTGCATTGAATCTTATGAATTATTTGTTTTTAAACCTTTAGGTACACATTTTATTTAGATTTAATAAATAATACATAATATATTTTAATTGAATCATGATTTAAGTACAGTTTCTTTTTTATTTTACCATATTTAACTGTCCATAATGACCAATATGTTATATTGGTCATTATGGTGGTACTTGGAGAGTATTTCTGGAGGTGGTACCTGGTATAAACAGTTGGAGAACAACTGGCCTATGACGATGTAACAGTCACATAAAAATGGTACACTGAGTCCATTGGTACCTTAAGATACAAGCAGAGGTGGGTAGAGTAGCCAAATAGTGTACTCAAGTAGGAGTACTGCTACTTTAGAATAATATGAGTCAAGTAAAAGGAAAAAGTAGTCCTCCAAATAATTACTTGAGTAAGTAAGAAAGTACTCAGTGAATAAACTACTCTAGTACTGCGTAAATGGTGAGTAATTTAAATCAGCATGAACGTCAAATAAAATAACAAAAACTACATAAAATATGAATGTTCAAATTTAGATATTGCGAAACAATATCACTTAATGGAAAACATAATCGGCGGCACAGTGGACAACTGGTTAGAGCGTCAGCCTCACAGTTCTGAGGACCCGGGTTCAATCCCCGGCCCCGCCTGTGTGGAGTTTGCATGTTCTCCCCGTGCCTGCGTGGGTTTTCTCCGGGCACTTCGGTTTCCTCCCTAAAACATGCATGAATTGGAGACTCTAAATTGCCCGTAGGCATGACTGTGAGTGCGAATGGTTGTCTGTTTGTATGTGCCCTGCGATTGGCTGGCAACCAGTTCAGGGTGTACCCCGCCTCCTGCCCGATGACAGCTGGGATAGGCTCCAGCACACCCGCGACCCTAGTGAGGAGAAGCGGCTCAGAAAATGGATGGATGGATGAATAAAATCTTAACAAATTATAGCAAATTCAGCTGTGTGTGTGCATTTGTGCGTGCATGCGCGTGTGTCCAAGCCAGAGAGAGAAGAGAGAGAGAGAGAGAGAGATTACAGAATGTAGCCTAAAATTGCATGTTTTACAGTTATTTATGACCATAAAATAGAGCTAATGCTGCACAGCCAAAACAACAACAAAAACACCTGCAACTTACCACAAGGTGTCTTCTCAAGTGTGGGCTGAAATATCCAATTTTGGGTGGTCACAATTTATGACTACGCTCCACGACAAAGCGGTTGCATTTCGGAGTCTGTATTGTAAACACAAGGCACACAGCAATCCCCCCCCCCCCCCCAATATGACTTACTTCGTTTGGCCTGCGAAGGCTTTGTATGCGGTCTTGTGGCTGCCATGTGCATTTTGATTGGTGAACTGAAATCCGATGACACTAGAGCCCTATGCAGAAGTCGAAGTCTAAAAATAGATCGTGCATGCAATAATTACAAAAAAATTATAATAATAAAAAAATAATGTAGCGAGTGCGATGTAGATTACCGTAATGGAGTAGTTTGTTTCCTCCAAACAGAAATACTCAAGTAAAAGTAAAATTATGGTTTAAAATTATGGTTTAAAAAGCACAATTTGTCCAAATTGCTACTTGAGTAAATGTAACAGAGTAAATGAAGCACACTCCTACCCGCTTCTGGATACAAGTGATCTGTATTTTTTTTTGTTTTTTTGCTTTGACTCCCGAGCAAAAATTTAAGATATAAGCTCGTATGGTGGCAGTGAACTCAACACAACTCACATCACAACATGCAGCGGTTTGGCAGATATTGACCATCCATCCATCCGTTTTCTGTACCACTCATGCCTGGCGCTGGGAGAATATTCAAACTCCACACAGGCGGGGCCGGGATTCGTACCCCGGTCCTTAGAACTGTGACGCAGATGTGATAACCAGTCGTCCAACGTGCCGCCCAGATATTGAACAATTCTTCAAAAAAGAGGCTTCAAGCTACTTAATGCCAACCCACTTGAAGTTTACTCTCAAACTAAACATAAAACAAAGATAATCCGCTATATGCAGAACATCACGTGACCAAACCCAGAAAACTGGTTAGCGGTAACAACGGACATGATGGTTTGAACCCGAACTCGCTGATAAAAAATAAATCTTTATGGCTGGTGTCTGGACAAACGTTAAATATATATGATATGAAAACAACAATGAAGCAACGACAATGAATAAACATCAGATATTGTCATCTTTGGTAGCTATGTGGTGACATCTTGTGTTAAAAAAGACTTTTATGCAATAGAACATCAATGGTGGATCACCAGATGTACACAGACACATGTAGAATATTTGAAAGGTGTGAGCTGAAAAAAAATAGTCCTCCTAGTATTTTGACATTGAAAGTTAAACACTTTTTTGTGTAGCTTCATTTATTGCTACACTTATAGTAGATGCGTGTTTTGCGGCTTTATGTTAAACTGCAGCTCTCTTTCGAAAGAAAAGAGAGAAAGAAACATTCATGTCCAGTAGGCTTCATAGCCTTGGAGGTTTAAGATCATCAAAAGCAATATATTTTCACAAACATTCCAATGTGGAATTTACTATCGACGCATTGACATTTTGGGAATGTTGTATAATACATGGCCTAAAAGGCTAATTGAATTCCATTGACTTTCACCTCAATCTCCTCCTGGACCATTCATCTTTTTTCCTTAGAATTACAAAGATGCCACTGTTTATAATAATAACAAACCTTTTTGTGTTCAAGAATTTCTGTTTGATGTGCCATGCATTCAAACCACCACACACGCATGCACGCATGCACACAGGCATTGCCCCCACATTAAATAAATTCATTCAGCCTCTCTCCCTATAGTGAGTTAAAGCATCTCATTTAATCATCATGAAAGTGTACCATAGCTTGAATATACTGTATAATAGCAGCAGGATGCTAACACTTATTTGGAGTATGTGAAATATGCACATCACATACAAGCCCTACTAGTAGACATCATTCGCTTTTATTGCTGCAGGTGCGTTGCTGTGTTCACCAAAAAGGGGATTGTGAAAGCCATCAGAGGTCATCACAGTGGGTTTTTTTGTTCCATCAAAATGTTCATGGAAGACATTGTTGAGTGAATTTCAGTAATCACCCTGAAGGACTTTTTTTTTCTTGGGCCACATTTTGTTAAATGTATCTCTCTCCTTCTAATTCCTCTTCACAATATGCCTGGCTCTGGCTACCCATCATGTCATTGCTTCTCTTTTCTATTCCCCTGTGTTTGATTCTGACAAATACATGGATTATCGACCAGGGGGGATTTTTTAAATATATGGCTAATGTGAGCTTTCATGCCTGTGCTTTAATCTGCTGAGTATTTAAAACCAATCTTAAGAAAGGAGACCAAAAGAAAAAAAAAAAAAAAAAACGCAGAGGTCAGGCTTTTTCTGCGGGAGAGCGAGCGCGGGAGATTGGGTGAAATCACTGAGGCAGGAATGGGAAGTAAGGAAAAGACAATGATTTAGCTTCTATTTAAATTCTAACTAGGATTAACTGTCGAATCTCAGGTATCAAACTTCAGAAGTCTGTCAAAGAAAAAAGTTCTTGCTGCACTAAGCCATGAAGATTCTGGAAGATGTTTCTGCATGCGTCCTGACTCACCTTTCTTGGTTTAAATTGCTCCTGAAACGTTAAAACATATCTCTTCCAGTCTGTTGAAAGGAGCGAGGACACAATACAGTGAGGGATGAAAGCCCAGCACTCACCCTGAGTGACGCCTTCTTGTTTTAAAATTCTGACTTCCTTCAGTAACTGTCTTGATTTCTTTCATTTCTGCTTTCATCTGTCTTCTTGTTTCTCCTCCTCTCGCATCTCTTTTCCTTTACTCGCCTCTCCTTTTGTCATTTTTCGGGTCTATCTGAAAGCAAGACGGCCCCTCTGGCGGGCGCGTGTCTGTGAGGCCAAAGAGCAGAGTGTGATTTGTGATGTTACTCCCCTATCCAACTTTTTAAACCGCATCAAGCTACTTCCAGACCAGACTTAATTTTTTATAGCTGCAATATGAGGTACTTAACGTATCGCCATGCTTGGGGAGGAACGGAATACATGTAACTAACTGGATTACGTAACCAGAATAGGGGATAAAAAGGTAACTGTGTTCCATTACAGTTACAGAAGAAAAACATCATCAAATTACAGGTGCCTTTATTAAAAATTTGTATTATTTATTATTAATATATATGATTAAAAATTTGGATTATTTCCCGAGTTTTACAATTTGAATGCAGGGAGAGCCCTTGGCCGAAAATGCTTGTCCCTTGTGCGTTGCCCTCTTGTTTTCCATTTGACTTGTTGCAACTCACACTGAGTCATGTGGATAGTTTTTAAAATCTTTGTTATGAAGCTAGGCATCACGGTGAGCAAGAGGTTAGCATGTCTGCCTCGCAGTTCTGAGGTTTCGGATTTGAATCCTAGGTGCTCCGGCTTCCTCCCACATTCCACAAACATGTACATTAAACAACAAGACAGAAAAGAAATATACAACTATATATTTTACTGTTATTGAATTTCTTTTACATATTTGATGTTGGAGTCATCCAAAAGTAATTGAAAGTAATCAAGTTACATTAAAATTAGGGCACTTTGATTAAATTACGGACTACATTTTTTAAACAGGTAACCAGTAACTGTATCAGAATACATGTTTAAAGTAAACCTCCTAACCCGGCATATCGCGGCCATAAAGTGCAACAGATGCATAGTAGAGGAGATTGTACACACACGCACACACTCACACAAATGTGTTCGTTACTGAGGAGTGACATTAGACAGATGTATGCAGAAGTGGAGTGAAGTTTACACGCTCTGCCGAGTTTGCACGTCTCACCCAGGCAAGTTAAGTAGGGCACGGCTGATATCATCTGATACACTTGTTTGCTCGCCAGCCACACAATCACAGTCTGTCCGGGCTGCTGAGGAAGCATTCAAACAGCTATTTGAACATCAATGCAGCATGCAAATAAAATTCACCACCCCCTTTTTTCGCATCAGATAAGATAACCACCAAGGCCTCATCTGGCAGCTCCGAGATGTGTTTTGCATCCTGAGGCTATGCTGCAGCTACAAAAACATCATATATGAGCCCTCTCAGCAACTTTACTCCAAAGAAGGGAGAAGTTGGTGCGTGCGCGTGCACACAAAGACGCACACAGGCTAAACAGTAACAGAGAAGGGGCACGCTGGAGAGGGGATTAGCGAGCAGAAGAGGGGATGAGGTGGCTCTTTAATTTGGAAAGTTTGATGTGAATGACGCATATAATGGCTCCCCAAGATGATGGATTCAGCTGCACATGCAATATGGAAAAGTGATCCCTTCACCTTATTCTCTCTCTCTCTCTCTCTCTCACTTCCTCAGGTTCTCTGTCTTTCTCCATCCCCAATTTCTTACCTCAATCTTCCATATCATCCACACGAAGTGACTTTTTCTCACACACTCACACTGACTCATAGTTGGAGCCTTCGGTCAATCTCCGTTTGTCATCAGCATAAGAAACAGTGACAGCTATTCTGTACACACTCCTTCACATGAGTTGTTTCCAAAACCTTTGTTTTCCATAGGCAAATGGGTAGTGGTAGACGACCTCACTGTATTTCATGGGGCATTCTCCAATTGTTTGTGATTATGTACATGTGTCATAAAAGCTGTTGGACCAAATAACTTCCAATAATAAGTTCAGCTCAAATGAAACAGTCAACTATCTTTTAAATGCCACTGAATATATGAGAGAAACATTTTTTAATAACTTTTCTTATGTCATCAATTGAAATAATATGTACCATTTGTAACTTTGAAAGCAAACAGATGACTATAAATCCGATGTATCCTGCAAGTTACACTAATGCTCAATTTTAATCGTCACTTATCAGAGGTATTTATTGATTGAACAGTATGTTTATGATTATGCCCGCTAATACAGTTGTTTTCATCTTAAATTAGTTCCAGGCATATGCAGGAGGTAGGTGTATCATTTAGTGCCAATTCAAATTAGGGCTGGTCGCCCCTTGGCTGATAACAGCGTTCAGCGCTATCATTGCTTTTAGGTGATTTGCAGTGCACTGAGTGTCCTTGAAATTCAAATTGGATTATTTAGCAAAATACTTCATTGGAAACACCTCACAATATTATCAATACAGTACTCTGACACGTAAAACTAAAAATAGATCAACTGATGTTATGAGAGTACTGTGTGTATTACCAAAATGAAGTACCCCTGTTTCAATAATTATGCTTGGAGGTCTGGTCAAGGTTTAGACACCAAAAAAAAAAAGACTTGCTTTCGAAGATTATGCAACTATTTTGAAATGCTGGAGCAACTGACCAGCAAGAACAGCCTCCTACATTAGCCTAGTGTTTGTTGCTTCCAATCATCTCCCGATCCATACATCTTAAATTTAGTACTGCATAAACTTGCATGTCAAAAATATTTTTTTTTGTTTTAAATGAGAGTGTTACTATCATAGCATTTATTTCTGTTGTACTTAGGGTATAACTGCAGTTTTTGGTATTTTTTTTGGGCCCTGACACAAATGCCTATCTTTTTTTCTTTTCCTTTCGGCTTGTCCCGTTAGGAGTCGCCACAGCGTGTCATCATTTTCCATGTAAGCCTATCTCCTGCATCCTTCTCTCTAACAGCAATTGCCCTCATGTCTTCCCTCACTCCATCAACCATCTCTTTGGTCTTCCTCTAGCTCTCTTGCCTGGCAGCTCCATTCTCATCATCCTTCTACCAATATACTCACTCTCTCTCCTCTGGACATGTCCAAACCATCAAAGTCTGCTCTCTCTAACTTTGTCTCCAAAACATCGAACCTTGGCTGTTCCTCTGATGAGCTCATTTCTAATTTTATCCAACCTGGTCACTCCTTGAGCGAGCCTCAACATCTTCATTTCCGCCATCTCCAACACTGCTTCCTGTTGTCTCTTCAGTGCCACTGTCTCTAATCCGTACATTATGGCTGGCGCACCACGGTTTTATAAACTTTGCCTTTCATCCTAGAAGAGAATCTTCTGTCACATAACACACCCGTCACCTTCCTCCGCCCGTTCCAACTTGCTTGGACCTGTTTCTTCACTTCCTTCCCACCCTCACTATTGCTTTGGACTGTTGACCCCAAGTATTTAAAGTACTCCACCCTTGCTATCTCTTCTCCATATAGCCTCACTCACCCCCCTCCACCCGCTTCATTCAAGCACATATATTCTGTTTTACTTCAGCTAATCTTCATTCCTCTCCTTTCCAGTCCATGCCTCCATCTTTCTAACTGTTCCTCCACCTGCTCCCTGCTTTCACTGCAGATCACAATGTCATCTGCAAACATCGTGGTCCACTGGGATTCCAGTCTAACCTCATCTGTCAGCCTATCCATCACCACTGCAAACAGGAAGGGGCTCAGGGCTGATCACTGATGTAGTCAAACCTCCACCTTAAATACCCCTGTCACAGCTACAGCACACATCACCACTGTTCTGCTGCCCTCGTACATGTCCTGTATTATTCTAACATAGTTCTCTGCCACTCCAGACTTCCGCTTGCAGTACCACAGTTCCTCTCTGGGTACTCTGTCATAGGTGTTCTCTAGATCCTCAAAGACACAATGTAGCTCCTTGTGACCTTCTGTGTACACACTACTGGCACCAGTCAAAACGTTGCCATCTCTATCCTTAATCACCCTAACCTGCTGCACATCCTTCCCATGTCTATCCCTATGTCTGGCCAACCTGTATAGATCCTTTTCTCATTCTTTAGTGTCCAACCTGGCATACATGTCATCATATGCCTCTTGTTAGGCCTTTTCCAACTCTACCTTTGCCCTATGTCGCATCTCAATGTATTCCTTTCTCCTCTCCTAGGTCCTCTCAGTGTCGTACTTCTTCTTAGCTAACCTCTTTCCTTGTAAGATTTCCTGTACTGTGAGGTTCCACCACCAAGTCCCCTTCTCTCCTTTCCTGCCAGAAGATACACCAAGTACTCTCCTGCTTGTCTCTCTGATCACCTTGGCTGTAGTGGTCCAGTCTTCTGGAAGCTTCTTCTGTCCACAGAGAGCCTTTCTCACCTCTTCCCGAAAAGCCACATAACACTCTTCCTTTCTCAGCTTCCACCACATGGTGCTTTGCTCTGCCTTTGTCTTCTCAGTCACCCCCCCCCCCCCCCCCCCCCCCCCCCCCCACCACCACCACCACCAGAGACATCTTACACACCACCATCCTATGCTGTTTAGCCACATTCTCCCTTACCACTACCTTACAGTGGGTAACCGACGTTGGGCGTGTCTGTTTGTGTGTGTGACAAATATTTTATTTATTTGATAGTTAACAGTTATTTCAAGTAAACCCACATGCCTGGAGTGAGGGAGACAAGTAAACATTACATGTTTGTGTAAAAATTCCGCATGAGTGCACATATTTTTGGAGAAGTTTTCATCATGGGCTGCATTGTCTCATCTTGTTCATAAACATGAGAAACAGCATTTTTCGACATTTTTCATCGTGTTCTCTGATTTCATAAATGTGATAGTAAACCCTAAAAAAGCTATTGATTTTCTGACAAGTTGTAACTAGTTACAGACTGTTTCTAACTCCCGTTTAAGTACATGAATAAATAAGCCCAATTTAAACCAGTTCCAGTAATAGCATAAAACTGCTAACTGTTGTTAACTATTGTCAACATTTACATTAAAAAAGTCACTGTTCAGTTAACATGTCCGATCCATAATGCCAGGTCTAACAGTTCACTCTAGTCTGGTGTGTGGTGTTAACTAGTGTTTGAAATTATTTCACCATTCAGTCTGCAACTCCAAGTGTTACCAGGGGCACTGTAAGGGTCCATGATTAACCGGTACGCAAGAAAATAGCATTTTTAATTCATTGAAGTGGTGGGGCCCAAAGTGATAATTTTTCACGTGGCCTAAAATCCCTGGTGGCAAGCCCTGGCTGTTAGGGTCTCACGTTTGATGCTTTGTTGTGCCCTGATGGAGGATCCAGACACTCCTTTGTCCTCTCTTTAGCTAACAGTTAACACACTTCTGTGCTTTGGTAGCTTGAAAAATTACAAACATCTCCTGTTGTTCCAGCTGCTCACTTAAGCCGTCTTTATACTACGGAGCTCGCACAGCCGACAACGCCTGCATTGCATCACGTGACCAACGAATTGGCCCGCGCGGCCCCTCTGCGTCACTTGACGCGCACATGGCAAAAATTGTTGCTGCGCATAGAATGGCGCGGAGATCATTTCTCGTGATTGGTCCATTTTAGTCACATGCTGTGATGACGTGCTCAGCGTGCCCCTTGGTTCTACATACCATCTACGGAACCGCCTTCTTGATCGATTTTGCAGCATATTTAAACGTATCATCTGGTCATCTAGGTCCATTTGTTCTAGCAGACACTGTTCCACGGTCGCCATTGTTGTTGCTTTGTTCCTTGCTACAGAAAGGAAAGGAAAAACAGCTCTCCTAGCCAATACCAGCGTAGCGACACCCCCGACTTGGCGGTGAACTGCAGTACATTTTCAAAACTGTGCACGTGGGTTGCGCTCGAGTATAAAGACAAACTGCATGTGGGATAGCCGCAGTGACGTCAGCGCAGTCGCCGCCCGCGCGAGTATAAAGAAGCCTTTAGACGTAACTTCGACTGGGTGTCCAGGGCAGAGGACCTCCACCGAGAAAGAAGCTGTCAAGGGCAAGCCGTTGAGTTGATCCCTTTCTGTTGCCCTTTCCTCCAGGGATTTAACATCGACATTCCTCCTCCACCTATAAGAACAGTTACAATGAAAACAAAATGAGTTTTTAGGCTCCTTTGATTCCATTGTATCAACATTACCTTATTGTTGTACATTCCATCTAGTGACAGAACGACTGGTATACTGTCGTATACTACCGTATACAGATGCCAGATTGCAGTACGAATGTGCGTAAAACCTTACTGCTTGGAGACTTCAAGAGGGTGCTGGCTAGTGAGTTAGTGGCCGAGGTCTAAGCGGTCAGTACACTCGCCGTTCAAGGGGTGACATGCTGGCAGCAAGGGTTTGAAGCTCAGGTGAGGCTGGAGAGGGCAGGATCGCCACCGTTACACACAGTATACTTCATGAAGAGAGTCAAAAGAAGAGGAACTGTAACCTTTTTTTTTCTTTTTTCTATAAAATGCTTTTGTTCATATTTCAATGGCGAAAGACTGTCCAGTTGAACTAAACCGCAGATGAGTTTTCAACTGCTTTTAAATTTTGTTAATTTCTGTTCCCCTTTGTCACATCTAAACCACAAACACAGATGGTAGCACAGAGTCCTCAATAATCTATGATTGGTCAACTATTGTTTGATCAACTATAAATTGTTTCAGACAGACTGGCTTTAGTAGTGCTGCAGGTGACGAGATTGAAACAAATGAAATTTCAGTTATCATCTTAGTGTTCTGACTTCTGCTCAGGCCCACAATGCTGCTGGTTGGCAGGCCTGTGGAGATAAACACCGTTACGCAATACTGTCTATAAAGGTGTCTAGAGAATATCAAGATTTATTAATGAAAACAACCATGCAGTGATGCACTGACTCGGGTTTGTAAGAATAATTACTGGTCAGACCTGTTTGTTATGTGGTGTAAAACCTTCTTTTCCACCTGAAGGTTAATGTATTTAATAAGGCTGTTAGTGGATAAAAATTAAGACAAAACAAATTGCACCATGGGGCAAAATAAAATACATAGAGCAGAGACCCTCAATAAGGACATTGTGGTTCGGCTCTGGACACAGACACCTTTCTATTCAGACCCCACCTATTATTGGATTCAATTATTTTGACATTCGCTTGCAATTCAACCTACGTTTTGTTACATCAAATTATAGTAGTGTTATGCATATCCTTTGCAGCTTTCTGGCCATTACTAGTAAATGTATGCACTAAGGAAATCTCGAACAATAGTGCAAGCAAACACGTTAGCCCAAGCATCCACAATCCATTCACAAATTGTGGCGTAACTCGCCCGGCGCTGCCTCCTCGTCTTCGTAAAGCTGTGTTCGCCATCTGTCATCCATCGCTCCCACGGCGCTCACAACTTCACTTTGAATGCCCTGTTTGCACAGATGTCCAGCGGTTGGAGTTCCTTCGTCAAGCCTCCCGGACTTATGGCAAGCTCCGAGTTATTGCCCTCAGTTGAATGGTGACTGTAGAGACGCTTCTCCCGGCTGTTCTGTACTCATTAATCCATTGCTCGAGTTGGTCTTCCAACTCGGGCCACCTCGCCTTGTTTCCACGGAAACTCAGCTTCGTCTTCTTGACTTGGCGAAGCTCGTTTTCCTGCTTCCTCAACTTACGAACCATGGATTCGTTGATCTTGAAATCTCTCGCGGCTGCTGGATTCCCATGTTCTTCCGCGTAACTGATAGCTTGCAGTTTAAACAGTGCTTCGTAAGCGTGTCTCTTCGTAGGTGCCACTTTCGGAGGTCCTTAGCCAAACCGATGTTGTTTTTCACAATGCACATACCGGCACTAAATACCTACTGGGGGCGTGACTTTAGCATCCTCTCTCACACGCACCCTTCCCCCTTTAACGTCCGCATGCTGTCCTCAGTCACGTCCGCCTTTCCTCTATATAAGCAGCGTGTCAGCAGGAAATGCTCCCAGTCAGTCAAGCGGAGCGCTCATCACACAACAACATTTATAGATTTTGGAACTCGGTGCACACATAAGGCGCGCCCGAATTATAAGGCGCCCCGTCCATTTTGTAGAAAATTTAAGACTTTTAAGTGCGCCTTATGGTCGTGAAAATACGGTATTTCAATTAGTCAGTTTGTACTGGCTTGGATCAGAGAGGAACCTGATGGACTTTAAAAAAATGCTGGAATTTAAAAACCTTGTTAAATTTTAGACAAACAATTTCTCTGTCACCTCTTGACAGAGTATGACATGTTTGTTCCTAAAGCATTTTAATGTCATCGGCAATAACCACCTTTCTACGGTGTGGTGTGGCCCCCACAGGTGACATCCTACATCTTATGCATTGGTGTTAATCTGCAGATAGTTGAACCTAATGTTATTGTTCATTTGGCATTATGTACCGGCTGATTTGTAAACATAAGGACCACCATGTCCACACGCATACACACAAATATAAAGACACCTGTGTCCAGATGATTATGGAGCAATAAGGTGCCCTCTGACTCCATCGGCACAAAGGTGCCGCTGACGCTCCTTAGAAAATAGGACAGGCCTTTTCTTTTCTTGCACTCAAACATAATGCTCTCCATTTGGCATTTTGACATCATATTTTCAGTCACCCCTTTTGCTGGATTTTTTCCCCCTCCCAACCTGGCAAAAAGCATGGCCACAATAACTTTATTTTATTTTTCTTCCCCGCTTCAGTGCACAGCATTCAACCCTTAACACTCTATTCTTTTTTGTAATGTCTTTTTTTTTTTGTACTCGGCTGCCTGTCCTCTTCTCTGACTTCCAAGGTCGGACAGGACAAACAATGCCACTGGTGTGTGCCTGAATGTTACTCACTTACCATCATCGCTGCCGCAATTGCCTTGGCAACACACTAACCATTAATTTTCAATTAAAGCAGACAAAGAGATGACAGCCCAGGGTCCATGGAAGATGTCAAGAAGCAATATTAATATTCGACAAGTGAGCATAATTGTGTGTCCATTTTCCTCAGCTCTCATCTATGCTATCAGTGAGTTGCGAAAGCAGCAGATAATTTGAGGCTATGGGAGACACTGCTCTCAGTTTTCTTTTAACCAAGACGTCGCCTGACGTAGCTCTCTGAGAAATATGGCACTCATCATTACCTTTATGAATATTTTGTCAGGGATGTTATTATTTTCATTATCGCTCCATCGAAAAAGATGTTCCTTCAATGGCAATTCAAACACGGACATGCACACACACTTCCACACACCTGTAAGATGTGTGTAGGACACACGAGAGACTGTTATCGGAATTTATTTTATTTCCTTTTTTCACCTCAAGCAATCATCCAACTTGTATGTAAACTGGTCCTCTGGTGTTACTATTGAAGACAACTGTGCACGCTTATCCACTGAGTTAACGCTCAGTTACATGGTGTCATACTTTTTCACAAAGTAGGCCCTTGGCAGACATGAAAAGAAAACAACACGCATCCAATGCACAATAGAAGCATTTTTAAAGGCCCATTAAAGAAGGCATAATAATAACTTGTAATTTTGACACACCACAGAAAAAGAGTATTGCAAACAAGCTGAACAATGAAAGAAAAAATTTGAAATCCGGATTCAAAATTGTCAAGAACTGAGACATTCTTTCAGCTTCCAGACGCTGTGGACGTGTCGCTGAATGCTCTGAAAACCCCGCCTCCCCAGAACTTTCCGTTGTCAATCAAATACATGCTTTCTCTCAGCCACACACATTGCACACACTCTTACGAGCTGTAGAGAGGCAGCTTCTGAGCCATAATGACCAGCAGCCGCGCCACCAGGACAATTTCCCCGCCTTTGCCGCCATTGAAATTCAGCGTGCATCACACAGCTGTGGCCGCCGAAGGATGCACCATATGCGGCCACAACAGTGCACACACCATTGTCCCCCTGGATGATTTTTGTCCCCCCTTCACTTACTTGCCCCACAATGTCGCGGCTGGCAGCTGTGTGGCTGACAACCCTAAAGGCTTCTTTATGCTTGCGTGGACGGCAACCGCGCTGACAACACTGCGGCTGTCCCACGCGCAGTTTGCCTTTATACTCAAGCGCAACCCACGCACGCTGTTTTGAAAGTGTGCTGCAGTTCTCCTCCAAGTCAAGGGTGTCGCTACGGATGGTATTGGATAGAACACAGGGTGGAGTTTCCTCTGCATTTTTATTTTTGCCGTTTCCGGTAGCTGTTTTTACTTTTCTTACAGGAACAAGGAACAAAGCAACAACAATGGTTGTTGCTTGGTGTTTACTGTATATAGTGGGGGAGGGCCCACTCATGCGAGGTGCCCTGCTTGTGTCAGTTGGCCACCGTTTTAGCACTGCCACAAAAATCCGAACAACTGGGATGGTGAAAAAGAGTTTAATGGCATACTATATCTTAACAAAGCATAAAAATGTCTTTACTGGGCCTTTAATCAGAGACAAGTGTAAAATCTCTCAAAATATTCCTGGAAGCAATCAACAGATCTCTTATAGCAGGTCATGAGTTGGGGATGAGTCCTAAAGGAGGGAGGCCTAAACGCTAGATTAATTGACAGTCAAGCTCAGGGCAATTGTGAATGGGCCTAGAGTGTCAGCAACACGACAGTGAGTTATGTGAACCACTGCACTACCAATGGCGTAGCAAGAAATGAAGCTTGTGGTAAATAACCTGCCTCTCTTAGCTGGAACACACACCTGCACAACTACACTGTAAACTGACATGCAAGCTACTTAAATAATATCCATCCATTCTCAACACTGCTTATCCTGGTTAGGGTTGCGGGGGCGCTGGAACCCATCCCAGCTGACTTGGGGCCAAAGGCGGACGACACCCTGAACTGGCTGCCAGTCAGTCGCAGGGCACATATAGACACAGACAACCATTCACGTTGACACTTTCACCGAGTGGGATCTGCAGCCACGATGCCCGCACCAAAATCAGGCGAGTGTACCACTACACCATCAGTGACTTCACTTAAGTACTAGCCCCTTTAAATTGATTTATTTTATTTTGAAATAAATCACTCATCCTTTCACAGCTTTGTAATATATGGGCTTAAAAAATACATTATTGGGAGATTATGTTGACTATAAGAGGGACATTGATTGCTGTGTGTGTTTTG
Source organism: Phycodurus eques (assembly GCF_024500275.1). Classification (NCBI taxonomy): domain Eukaryota; kingdom Metazoa; phylum Chordata; class Actinopteri; order Syngnathiformes; family Syngnathidae; genus Phycodurus; species Phycodurus eques. The sequence goes on from NC_084534.1 coordinate 13,908,340, forward strand.
TATCTAATGGAATATTTTAGCTATGACAAGGTGGTATAAGAAATGTCTTGACACAATTCCATGCTTTTGCTCCCACAATCCTCCAATCTCTCCATCACTATCACCCATCCTGTTATCCTGCCACAGCATACCACACTTTTATTCACCCACAATCCCTTTCCCTGTGCCCCTTAAATCAGAGAGTCCCTAAACTGCTCCATAAAAGATGGCAGGTTCTCTCCTGTCCAAGCCCTCTTCTCCTTCCCCTCCCTTCTGCCTCCACACATTACTGCTTTAATTAAGGTAATTACTTTGAGAGCAGTACTAATCGGATCCCCTTCCCTCCTGGCACATATTGAGGCTCATGCGTCTACGTGTGCACACACTCTTTCATCGTAGTGTATAACTTCTGTCACCAGAAAAGTAAACTGAACCCTGGTCTGGTTAGTCTGGACCCTACTTGAATACAGAGGAGGCTTGCCTCAACACCTGTGCTGCACAGTCTGTACACATCAGTGGTTTTACATGCACGCTTAAGTACAGCAAAGACTCATTTTGAGAGGGGAAAAAAGACACTATGCTATCAGCAGGTCAATAGTTGGAGGAGAATAGGCACAGGAGTTGAACAACATAAAGACAATTAATCGTAACCTGACTGTTGCAGAGCAAACTCACTGACCTGGCTCCATGTGATTTTCTATTTACTCTTTCCCAAGCTCATCAAGGGGACCTGTTGGATTCCCGAAGAATCCTTACAGGAGTGCATGACGGTGTGGTAGCGAAGACTGGGAAAAGTGTGAAGGGGAAAGTTTGTAGTTTGGATCAGATTTGTTTTGTGAAACCAGTTAGAGGATTTTGGTTTTGGAAGTTCATATTTTGTCACTTAATACAGGACAAAAGCTATCCGATCTGGTACTTCATCCATATGAGTATTACTGGTACAAAAACTTTAAAGGTCTTTTCACACTGCACTTGGTCTCCTTGGTGTTCACCGCAGGGCAGGGCGCAGGGATGACACCGCCTCGATGCAAGCTTGCCCATATTTGGAAGTGGTTGCTCAGTGGCCTACCAGGAAGTCGCCTGGAAGCAGACCACACTAGGCAATAGGGATTTTAATCAATGTGGTCTTAACCACGTCATGGTCTGTCACTTTACCTGGGTCCAAAAGCTCTAGGACACCGCATTTATTATTACTTTCATTTTCTCCATGCGGTATACTGTACAATTACACCAAAATCTTTGCTCTTCGCACTCTGAAATCACCCTGCCAGCCCCTCTCCTATTGGATGCACCATCTGACGTGACAGCAACGCTATACCCAAATTGAAAATGTTTCAATTTGAGGTGTGGTGCCACGACGGCAAGTGCCCACCTTGTGAGTTGCTACGGAACGAGACGTGGCTTTCTGTTGTCACAGCGTTGCAGCACATTCACAATTAATGGGTCCGTCGGCATAGCGCTGTGCTCTGCCGGTGCAAAATGCACGACTGCATGTATGATTCTGTGCTTTTGTCCTGACGGGAGAAACACAGGCCAAAGTACAATATCACACAGGATGTGGAGCTTTTTATAGTAAATTGAGAACGGCAGTGACTCAAAGCAGCTGTGTCTTGGCTGTCCACCTGTAGCAGGTCCAGTCAACGTGATCCAGATCCAGGAGTCCTGTGTGCTCTCCCAATAAAAAGAGCCTCACAAACTGCACCTGCATTATTTATCTGTCACTACCTTAATAACGGGCATGAAACAATCATTTGTTGGAGGCATTTCTCAAGATGGCAGGTGTCAAGGAAATGACACGCAGCCGATCACATTAATGTTGGGAGAGGTCACAGCATGTATTGTTCATGCAAGGATTCATAGATTCATGTTTGGCTCCAGGCATCCCTTTTCTTCCCCATTTATTACTGGGGAGATAGAAACCAAGTGCTAAGTTGAATTCACTGTGATCTGTAGATGTACAACTGGCCTGTCACAGGAGATTCTGAAGTCCTTTCTGTCACCATCCCCCCTCCCTGGTGCTCCCAAAGGCACCTTGGATGGTAATGAGAGCGGGAATGCAGGTACAGCTCAGACGCAGGGGGGTTTCAATTAATGCCCTGCAGATTAATAAAGAGTAATAAGGTGCGCTGCGCGCTTGTGTGTATATGTGCAACTGCATGCTTTTGTGCATGCACGAGTGTCATTGTGTGTGCGTGTGCAGTGAAAAGACCCCCGTGGTTCACCGTGATGGGCACAACGGAAAAGGGGAGAGGACTGTGAAAAAACAGTGGCGTACTGTGGAGAGGAAGACTCTCACAATGCTGATTGGGTATTTGCCAAAGGATTTTTAATTGGTCGTCTGCTTCAAGCCAACAGAGATTAACAGCAGGAGTTCCTGGAGTCTAACTAACTAGCCATGTGTGCACCTTAGAAAAGTGGCCAAATAGGAGTTGAATCATCACCAGTCCTTAAAAAACAAACCTGGTCCACTGACAAAAATACAAGACTTAAATATAATCAGGGCATACAGTATTTAGAGTTTTTTATTTCACATACCACTGCTAACACAAGTGGATTCCACTCACATCCATTGTTGGAAGCAACCGCATTTTAGAGGAATCGGTCCCAAGGCAGTACAATGTAAAAGTCTCAGGACCCAGTATTTTCTCAAAGTGACCAGTAGTGTTTACTCAACAGCGGAGCGTACCAGGCTTTTATTTGCATGATTATGCCCCATGCATAATTATAATGTTAGTTTAGGATTGGAGCTAGAGATGCTGTTGTCCATTGGGTGGTCGACAGACGACTGTAACGTACGTGTTACAATTGGAATGGCGTGTGTAACTGAATCATTAATCCAGTTTTGTTCTCAGTTGCTATCAATAATGCAGTGCAGTTGGAGACAGAACAAACTGCTCCCTGCTGAAATGTCTACACATACACTAGCCTGAACAGCGCAACCACAAACTCTCTGTTAAGTTTTGTCTATTGGAGTTTGCACTTACTGCACAACGGTAAAACGATGCTAATGTGTATTTTGTTTTATCATACGTTTTACGAATTTAGTGCTTTGTTTCTTTTGTACCCAGTTCTTACCAAGATCCCGACTTTGTGTGCTGCTCAAGGATGCTATAAAACAAAATCACTTTCAAAAAAAATGCTCTGAGTTGCAACAGAGAGATGATTTAAATACCTGTTTGTCACCGCTAATATATCATGCACGTTAGTTATGTCCACCCACACACCCGTTGATAGAGACACCAATGAGGGAGTGGTATAGCAAACCGAACCCAAGTGTTGTGGAGGAAATATTGCTCTAGCTAATTTCCGTGATCGACCTACTGAGGCTAAATGTTATTATTTTACTGGGAGAAAAAAAGGGCTGGCCGACTTGAGAAGAGAGACATTTAACTAAGTGGATGATGCACCCCTTCAATTTATAACGCCAGCCGCACACCGAGCGCTGCAGCTGAACTAGACGGAACTGGACAAGCGTGAACAAATTACAATCAACAAGTGACCCTTGCACACCCACCCCTGGCATTTGTATCGGGAAACAATGCATTGAAGCGCCACCGCCACAGTGGGTATAAAAAGTCTACACAATCCTGTTCAAATGCCATTTTTTTTGTCATAAAAACATTACACCAAGAAAAATCATTTCAAAACATTTTCCATCTTTCATCTGGACAACTCAAGTGCAAAAAATTGTAAAAATTGACAGATAATATGGGTGGACAAATGGCCCAGGTTTTTTGAAAAGTGCCGCAGGCATCAAAAATCAAAATGAGAAATAACGTTAATCAGTTTGAACATGAATTATCTTGTCCTTGTATTGTATTCAATTGAATATAAGATGAAAAGGATTTGCAAATCATTGTATTCTGTTCCCCCCCCCCCCCCCCCCCCCCCCCCCTAAGTTTTACACAATGTCCCAACTTCATTGGAATTGGGCGTTGTATTTAGAAACTGAATTCCCTTTACAGTGTTTTTAATAGAACAGAAGCCACTATTTCAGAATTAATCATGTGTCCTATAGTTAGAAAACTTTACAGCTGAAACTGTAAACTTTCTACTTTCTAATTTTGAACATGACTGTGGGACTATGTGTATTTTCATCTTTGACTGCAATTTCTGCTTACCTCAGAAGTGTTTGTTTAGATAAGGTTGCCAAGGTCTTCCCCAGAAAAGAAAACAAAAAAGACTTTTTGCTTTGGGGAGAAGGTCATGTTTTTTAAAAAATGCCTTGAAATACTGCACAATTAATAATTCAGGATCTCAATATTTGTAACTATTTTTTAAAAAAATCATTTTTAATTTTTACTTTACACATTATGATTGTTTAGAGGCAAACTCGAGTTCATTTCCTCATGAAAAGCACAAATATCAAAAAAGGTCTCGCAGACCCTGCTGCCTGTCACTAAACAATGTTTAGTTTACAACGTTGATTTATCTGAGGTGCACCAGTTTCACACTGACCCCAGCCTCTCCTTACCTTGCGCTATTTCTCTCGCAGTTTTTAATCACTAACCACCTTCCACACCTAACCCCACCCCCAGCTCTTCTACAGTGCAAAGGAATGCACCTACAGCTATCTGACAAACAAAAAGTTAAGCCTCTTTTTTAACGCTACAATCCCAGCTTGTGTACATGGCGTCTGAAAAATATTGGTTTCAGTCAGAGACCGACTCTCGGACCGAGAGGCTATTGTCTTCAACACGTACAATGCCCTACATTTCTCAACCATGGCAGGATAAATATTTACATAAGCAAGGGCTGGATTTGAGGTGTGTTGTTGCTTGCAGATAAGAAGGTATTTGTTGTATTTACTGTATGTGTCTGGATGTGAACATTTTTCTACTGTACATGCAAGTGTGTATGTGCAACTGGCAGAGAAAACTTAAAGTCTACAGGAGATTTGAAAAACAGATAACAACTGACGTGTGGTGTGTGCGTGAGAAGGGCTTGTCTGCATATGACTTTGGCATGTTATAACCTTGATTTATGGTTTCTTGTGCTGTATGTCCGTGAGTGAGTGTTTAAGGGTGAAAAGGTGGCTTTCAGGTACCCTGCGGCATGCACGTGTATGTGAAAACACAATATTATCCCCTGGGACAAGCAGCTACAGGAATGATTGAGTGACAAATGGCTACAACTTGATGCATTTCACACCAGCATATACAGTTTCGGGAAAAAAAAAAAAAGGAATGTATCAAGGTTGACTAAAATGTCAGTAAATACCATTCATTACACAAGCATGAAAAGATGAAAGGATTGTTAAAATGACAAAGAAAATACAGAATGTTGTCATTGTGAGCCCATCAATGATTTCTAGTGAGTAAAATCAATTGGATGAAAAAAAGTAGTGACTTATTCAGATGTAATTAAATATCAAATCTAACAAATCAAAGCATCTTCAAGACGTACAGTAGTGGAAGTGTCACGTTAAAAAATGTTAAAAGAAAAGGGTGCTGATAAGGACCAAAGCAAGGTTTTGGATTGACCTTCAAATTAATCTATCCGTGTTTTATATTGGCCGCAACCGTATATACCAGTTTGGTTGAGATTTCCTTTGAGATAGATTGGGTCCTTGCTCATTCAATGGACAAAATCCCCTGAAAGTTTAAATGTGTGTAAATTTGGAAGCTCATAAAACCAAACAGAAAAGGAAGAGGCACTGAATTAACATTTGACGGCGTCGCATTTGCTATCTTGTGTTTTATAGCCTTTAAAATAAATATAATTCTGCTTTAACACAAAGATGACATTGCTGTTTCCACCCAACTACTGAACGCATCGTGAGTCGACTATCTATTCTTGTTATTCACGCAAACTGTTTAAAGATCAGGATCCTTCTTAAAAGTAGACATGGCCCTGCAATTGGAAACACTTCACATTGGCTATCTCAGCCATTTTGACCAATCATTCAAAATTAATGGAGTTCTTTGCATGGATATAGACAAATAATTCCCAAAAGTTAGATAATAGTTCACTGTTATAGTGACAGCAGACAAAGCAAATTAAACCCTATGTGGTCAAGTAAAAAGACAGTTTGCACACAGCGTCCCCTATACTTTTCTAATGTCTAGATCAAGCCACTCACACAAACAGTGTACAATCTAAAGATGAAAACGGAGCCAGGACGTAAAGGTAGAAGCAATCTGTACATGAGAAGTGGAGGACAAAGCATGATAGGCCACAGTGTGGAGGAGCAAGAATCAATCAGTCTTCAAGGGTCTGTTGATTAGACATTCTACAGCCTCCTCCATCTTTGTTAGGCTTTAATTAATTCATAATACCGAAACAAATTACCTTTGCATGGATGAAAATTACACCTAAATGTGGCGTGGCAGTTTGGCATTTGGTGATTAAATTATCTCCGGAGATTGTGGGCGTTTGATAGAGCAGCGTTTTCTTGATGGAGTCGTGTAACATTATTAAGTTTGAAATAACAATCCTCTCATTTCCTACGTGCGGCCATTTGTAACGGGGAAGAAAACGAGATCAACTGAGGAGAGCAGTGAGTGCTCAGGCCCGTCCCTGCAGACATTATTTATGAGTCCTCTAAAAGTCTTTATATAAGGAAGGCACATCTATAATGCTACATTTTAAAGTATTCCTTATGTTCTTTCTTGACTCTCCTGTCTGCAGCATTCCAAGAGCAGAGTTTGTCACATATCCACTTGGTATTGAAGTCCCATCAAGAGCAGATAGCGTCCCATTAAATTGTCTTTATCAATCCCATCCTCATTGGCTTCGTTCACCAGACCACCATCCTGAGGATGTCTTCCCAGACAATAAAATATGATGATTTAAAAAAAAATTTTTTTAAATACAATAAAATACAATACAATAAAAACAGCCTTGAAGCAGCAAAGAATGCAGGAGACAGCTACGCTTTGAAAAATGATAACAGGTTTAAGGAATAGAATGGCCACAAGTCTTTTCTCCCTCTTTTTTAAATAAAGTACCTAGATTATAGTAAGCAGATAGCACCTTAGCTTTATCTTTGCCTCCAGCCAACCTGCTTGCGACTCCAGTTTGATGGTTGAAAGAAGAAATGCAACAGCCTCCCGCAGAGCGTCATTCTGGCTTTGTCACAGCAAGTAAACGATAATAAATGAATATGGAAAAAGTTATAACACATAGATAAAGGTAGCTCAAGAGGCAAAGTCCAAGTGGGAAAATGGAAAGTGTATCTGGCCAAACCATTAGGTACACTTACACATTTTTGAGTTTTTGCATACATTTTACCTTGTGAAACTAATGATCTGTTTTGATCAACACTGTCAGAGTGTGAACATGAGTGTCAATGGTTGTCCGTGTCTATATGTGCCCTGCAACTGACTGGTGTCCAGTTCAGTGTATAGTCCACCTTTCGCCCAAAGTCAGCTGGGATAGGCTGCAGCACCCCGCGGCCCTGAATGGGAAAAGACACACACACACACACACACACACACACAGTGGACCCTTGTGTTACGAACGACCCGTTTTCCAAGCAATTCGGGTTACGTCAAATACTTTTCTAGAAGAATTACCTCTATTTAAGTGCTATTGTTGATTTGCAAACAGTCTTGATCTGAATGAACGGAGGGATCTATGTTTTGCTTCTTCTCACGCTGTGTAAAGATCATTTACTCATACATACATACTGTTCGGTGACGTAAGGCGGAAAGCTGTTACGGCGTAGGCGGACATTTCTGCATCCTCGATCATCCAATCATAAATTTAATAGCTGCCGCGTTTGTGATTGATGTTGTAAAAGAAGTCCGAAAAATACTTTGGCTCCTCAAGTATGGATTGTTTGGTACAGTACAGTATGAGAGCGTCATTCACACCATGCTCAAGCACAGAACACGACCCTGGCCCCAGCGTAGTTGTGCTGTATAGAGGGTGTTCTTGGGTATGAGCACCTGCAACACAGACTCAAAATTTGGAAAGAAGAAAAGATAGAAATGCTGTAGTCATGTAGATTTGTGATACAATGTGACGATGTTTGTAACTGTGCTTAGTCACAGTTGAGTCCAACACAGCGGCTCCTCGGCTCCATATTACAGGCCAGCTGGGGACAGGGAAGGCTAACTGTCCTTTTTGCATGGTACAGTACGACTGGCCCAGTCATGCCAGAAAGAAGTTGGTATCTATGAAGGTTTACTTAATGCTGAAGCAAATTAAGATTGTTTAGCTGCGATGGAGGTTTACACACAGTTTTCAGTCTGAGGGTTTCACCCAAAAGCCAAGAAACAGGATTGCAGTCCTGCTTTTTGTCAGAATTCTGTTTTATTTTGGTCGCTCTCCTTTGTTTCCTGTGTGTTATGTGACTTGTCTGCAATGTACTACAATATGGATAGCAAATATCAGTTTTGACGACGCGCTGCACAGACCTACAAATGAGAGCACAGGTTTTTGAAAACATGCGCACATCATGAATGCACTGTACATGTTTGTGAGCGTGTCTGTGTGCACAAATACGCAAGTGTTGTTTGCTCTTGCACTAAAGGCCTTGTAGAGGGGGGAAAAAAAACGTCCTCCACAGGCAATCGGCGCATCCGTGTCAATTATCCTGCCCTGAACCTGCGATCTCTTCCCTTATTTTCCCCTCTCTCCTCCCTGCCTCCCATCATCCTCGGCTCCTCTAATAGGCCCTCTCTCACGATGATGAGAGGACATGCTCTCCTCTGATGGCAGCGAAGCGCAGCTCGCAATGTTCTGTGTCAGTACGAGATTAGGACGGGGCAGAGAGCTGCGTGCCGTTACAGACAGGTATTAGTCTATCAGCTATTGTTGCCTCCTCAAAGGGAATATGGCAAACACGGGGATGACATATTAATAAACACAGACATGAATGCAGGTTAGTACAAAGTGAAAAGAGGCATACAGGAAGGATCAGCAGGGGAAACAAGGGAATAGACACGAAGACGAAGACTTTATACAGAAGGACAAATGTACAGTATAAACTGTGGAAAATGGCCCTCAAATTAAGCCAAGCACGCGGTTCTACAAGGGTCTGTGCAAATTGCCTTTTGTCACTTCCCAAACATCGGCTGGCTGACAGCGTTGCGCACAATAACACACACATGCACACGTCCGACGGTGCTCTGCCCGATAACTCCACCAGCCGCTATTTACTTTATTCCACCATCTCCCTCTCCCTCCCGCCTTCTTCAGCCTTTTTTACTGTCCTCGTATGCTTTCATGTGGTTAATATCATGCAAAATAACAGCTTCTTATTTTCCCGCCGCTAAACCCCCACCCACCCTATAGCGTTCCATCTTTAATGGGGACTAAGCGCAGTAAGCTGGCGGAGTGTGAGGGCCTCTTATACACACACGGCTGTGGTTATCTCCACTCTCTGTTTATCATTGTTATTATTATTAATGCTCTCTGCTGTAACCGCAGAGCCCAACACGAGAGCGAGAGGAGAGGAGGGAGCGTGAGACTGATGAAGGGGAGGAAGAAAAAAAGCAGCGGCGGAGGGTGAAAATGCTCCTGTGATGTGATGCTTGTTAAATAAACTGCTATTTACCACTGTGACTGGGAGATTATTTACAAACACGCATCATTACGCCACCATCATCTCACATTTTCCCATCCGTTTCCACATCATCTGTTTGATTCTGTGTGAGGGCGGTGTTGGTCGGAGGATTATGACTGCGGGTAGTGTGATGAAATGCTACTCTGTTGTGGTCTATAATGATAATAAAGTCCAACAACGTGTTATTTTAAAGGATTTGTAATTCAGTGAAGTAAGGAATAATGAGGCTCACTGGAACCAACTGTAATTCTATACAAGCAAGTTGCTTTGCTTCAGGCCACCTCAATCAAACATAAATCAAATTGCTTACATCGCCAGCATCGCCTTGCACATCACATTCTAACATAACACTGATTTGATTTCTAAAACAAAAAGCATGATTAAGAGAGTCAGGTTTACTGTGAATGAGCCAATTTGCTTGCTTTAGTTTGTGATGGTTAGCTATATATATATATATATATATATATATATATATATATATATGTGTGTGTGTTTGTGTACAGTGGGTACAGAAGGTTTTCAGACCCCCTTAAAATGTTCACTCTTTGTTATATTGCAGCCATTTGTTAAAATCATTTAAGTTCATTTTTTTCCTCATTAATGTACACACAGCACCCCATATTGACAGAAAAAAACTGAATTGTTTACATTTTTGCTGCTTTATTAAAAAAGAAAAACTGAAATATCACACAGCCATAAGTATTCAGACCCTCTGCCGTGATACTCATATTTAACTCAGGTGTTGCCCATTTCTTCTGATCATCCTTAACATGGTTCTACACCTTCATTGGAGTCCAGCTGTGTTTGATTATACTGATTGGACTTGATTTGGAAAGCCACACACCTGATATTTATAAGACTTTACAGCTCACAGTGTATGTCAGAGCAAATGAGAATCATGAGGTCAAAGGAACTGACTGAAGAGCTCAGAGACAGAATTGTGGCAAGGCACAGATCTGGCCAAGGTTACAAAAAAATTCTTCTGCACTTAAGGTTCCTAAGAGCACAGTGGCCTCCATAATCCTTAAATGGAAGACGTTTGGGATGACCAGAACCCTTCCTAGAGCTGGCCGTCTGGCCAAACTGAGCAATCGGGGGAGAAGAGCCTTGGTGAGAGAAGTAAAGAAGAACCCAAAGATCACTGTGGCTGAGCCCCAGAGATGCAGTCGGGAGATAGTTTTAGAAAGTCAACCATCACTGCAGCCCTCCAACAGTTGGGGCTTTATGGCAGAGTGGCCCGACGGAAGCCTCTCCTCAGATCAAGACACATGAAAGCCCGCATGGAGTTTGCTAAAAATCACCTGAAGGACTCCAAGGGACAGGAAGGGGCCAGCTCCAAAATATAGAGTTAACATTTAAATGTAACATTTTGGTTTAACATTTAATATTTGGCGTATCTATATGTGCCCTGTGACTGACTGGCGACCAGTTCAGGGTGTAGTCCGCCTCTCGCCCCGAGATAGCTGGGATAGGCTCCGGCACGCCCGCGACCCTAGTGAGGAGAAGCGGAATGGAAGATTTATGAATGCATGGATGAATGTGCAAAAAAGTAAGTCTTAAGAATTCACACCAGTTTTAAAAAAAAATATTTTTTAAAGCTAAATGGGACAAAATGTTGCTGTTATTTTCAGTGTGCTTTACAAACAGTACTCCATATAAAGGGGGGAGGGTAAAGCCATGTTTTTTTCATACACCCTGACTTTATTGCAATACGTTTAAAATGGTAAACGTATACTTTTCGTTTTCAAGCTGATGTACTTTCAATTGACACATTGAGTTTCATGTAAAATAGGGATCTGCCATTTATAGAGATAGGGGGGGAATACTACGACACTTCCTGTCTTGAACAATCAAGGTGGATTGGTTGTTCATTGAGTCATGGCATTGTTCTGTGCTGTGATTGGACAGGGGCGGCACTATTTAAGGAGTGACAGGAAGAAGAAAGAAAGAGGAGAGCAGAGAAAGACACGAGGTAAGATACGGTTGTGGAATTAGTTTTTACAAATTAATAGCCTCTTAAAGTTTCTTAACAGTTGGGCTCTAGAAAATTGGAGATTGTAACTGAACGATATTATAGCGAGGGGAAGAAGCATCAGTGAAGCATATCATATTCATCCATCCATTCTCAACACTGCTTATCCTGGTTAGGGTCGCGGGGCGCTGGAGCCTATCCCAGCTGACTTCGGGCAAAGGGCGGACTACACCCTGAACTGGTTGTCAGTCAGTCGCAGGGCACATATAGACATGGACAACCATTCGCGCTCACATTCACACCATCACTGAGTGGGAACGTGGGAATGTGAGTGCAAATGGTTGTTTGTTTATATGTGCCTTGCGATTGGCTGGCAACTAGTTCAGGGTGTACCCCGCCTCCTGCCCGTTGATAGCTGGGATATGCTCCACCACTCTCGCGACCATTGTGAGGATAAGCGGCTCAGAAAATGGTTGGATGGATGGAATTTTGATATTTATTAATTATATTATTATTTTGCTGCTGCCTGATGTTTATTATTGATGTTGTTGTCATCAGCTTGGCACAGCTACCTTTCAAAATCCTTCTGGGGTCTTGTGACCCTTTTGTGGGAAGGGATTTTTCAAGATTCTTGGTGAGGTCATTGGACCTTGAGTCATATTCATCACTTTCTTCTCTCTCACCCATCTGCCCATTCAGGACACTGAAAGTGAGGCGATTGAGATATCTCTGTGCGTATACTGGTATTTCACATACAGAGACCAAGAGCAATACAGAGTCAAGGGCCTTTTGACTTTTATAAAGGAGGTGATAAAATGAAAGAAAATTTAGGTGGATGGCATTCGGGGAGGTGTCAAATATAAAAGAACTGACAACCCCTGCAAAACCTTGCAGCCTTGTTGTCGCGTGTGCTCACACTTTATTATAACTAAACATATTAGATGTGCTGTACAGCGCTTGGAAAAGAGAATAGCCCCAAGAATGTGCATGTGCAGGTGTGTGTGTAAATTAATCCAGTGGTGTTTGCAAGGCTATTCATGTGGCCAGTGGCTTGTAACACACACCTTGTGTGTTACCTGACACCTCAAGTGCAAACAAGTCTGGCACGCACACACACACACACACACACACACACACACAAACACACACACGCGCACACAGACACAATCACGATGGCTCATTATCTGCTGCGTGTCACCTGGCTTCATGAACACCATAGAGCTTTTATTCAGAGTATTTAGAGAAAAGCCTGAAGCTGACTATTGCGCTCTAGTTTAGAATTTTTTTTTTACCCCCGCCACCCACCCTCCTCCTCCTGCTGAGCCCATTAAAGACCTACAAGTTTATCAGACCTTATGTAGCTTTAGCATAAGCAGCCTTTGCCTGTGACGCACGTATTCACCCTATCTGTACCACTCACTGTGTAGAAGCCTCGCTAATACTGTCTTCGCCATTCACAGTCAATGGTCCCCGCTAACAATGCCAATTAGCAAGTGCACACAATGCACGCTTCAGCTCCCCTCCCACCTGTCAGAAGTACATGCAGCGCAGCCTCAAAAACCTGAGAAAATAACTTCCCTCTTTTCTCTCCTCCTCCATACCACACACCATCTTTCGTGTAAGCCCCGTTTTATGTTTGTTTGGTTTTTGCTGTGAAAACTCCAGGAGAAAGTTTCATTCCAATGCTTGTGTGTGTGTTGTGTGTGCAATGATGAGAAGAAAAGGGGCGTGCGAGTTCGTTTACCAAACAAAACAGGAACATGGGTGCCATAAGGAAGGTGAAACACAAACTATTAAAAGGCGCCCTTCTCTTTACAGCTGTAACCTAAATACTTTGCGTTTGGCAGAGAATGGAAGGATTTAACGGTAAAAGTGGATTGTAAGGAGAATGATTTGGCCACCAAGAGCAGTCCACAGCTCCCAACTGCCTATCATCTTCACTCTGTCATCATCTTCAGGCCATTCCTTAGTTCGTCATGCAGATGCAAAAGTGACAATAGCCTTTCTGATGCTCATTGACTACAGTATGTTTTCAGCTCCCCAGACAATGCAAAATCATGTTTCAACAAATCTGTTAGCTGCCCACACTCAAACGTACTTGTTGAGTGTACAGTATGTGCAGGGTTTTTTATGTGTGTGTGTATGTAAAAGACAGACTTGAGTATTGTGCTTTCGGTTGTAAGAACGCGGTGGCAAAGCGGCCCTCTAAACCGGTGCTCATATCCTGAAGGCTCTTCAGATTTTAGTGGCATTTGCTAACGGGGCATACACACTGCCAAACCACACACGGGCGTATGCACACACACGCAAACAGACATTTACACTGCACACAAACATACACACAGACATGCATGTACGCAAGATACAGTTTATGTCCTCACTTGAGGCAAATGTTACATTCAACTATGCCAAAAGCTTTCTTGGTCTACTGTATGCAATATAAAATTACAAAAATTCAAAGTCTGTATCTCTGATGTGCAATGCATCAACTTTACCATTTGGGTGTTGGTCAATTTTTGACTTATAATGCAGACTAATGTATGCTGTAGCTTTTTACTCTGTATTTGCAAGCTGAAAATTGCAAACTGAAAACTACCATGATAGTTTGAAATCCGAAAAACTGGGTGATCGACCAGTATCACAGAAAGACTGTGTTCAACCTTTCATGACACAATGATTAATCTGGAGCAGAACTGCATATGCAAGAACTGGTGCAAGTACAGCATCACCAGGATTTCGCTACGACGTGAATTCCGTTATTCCCCAGTGACTAAATGCGCAAACAGATATCCTGGACAAAAACCTTCTCCAGAGTGCTCAGGACCTCAGACAGGGCCATAGGTTCACCTTCCAACAAGACAATGACCCTAAGCACACAGCTATATAACGAAGGAGTGGCTTCAGAACATCTCTGTGACTGTTCTTTAATGGTACACCCTGAACTAGTCTCCAGCCAATCGCAGGGCACATAGAAACAAACAACCATTCGCACTCACATTCACACCTACGGGCAATTTAGAGTCTTCAATCAACCTACCAAGCATGTTTTTGGGACGTGGGAGGAAACCGGAGTACCCGGAGAAAACCCACCAACACACGGGGAGAACATGCAAACTCCACACAGGCTGGGCCAGGATTTGAACCCCGATCCCCAGAACTGTGAGGCAGATGTGATAACCGTGCTCTCTCTCTCTCTCTATGTATATATATTCCCGCGACCCTTGTGAAGATAAGCGGCTCAGAAAATGGATATATATATAATATAAATTCTATATAAAGTTGTTTGTAATTGTATATTTTCAAAGATGAAGACAGAGTTCAACTCTCTCATTTTAAAGTTTTCAAATCCTTTCATTTCTTTCATCTCAAGGTCAAGAACTTTGGACCCCAACAAAAATGGCTGCAATTCCACAGTGCTCATAAAGCAGTTCTGTGCAAAGATCCTTTCTTTTTCTACTTCATTAGTGCTGTGTGTGTGTGTGTGTGTCTTTGTGTGTGTGCGCACACATGTGTTCCTATGGTCTTGTGTCCCTCTATTCACATTGATTTCTCCGTGCGACAGACAGAGCACTCTTAAAGGGGACAAAGATGGAGTGATGATTTACTGAAGAATGCTTGTTTGGACTCCCTTTTATTAGGTCAAAGACAAGACACGGGGTCGGAGGTCTTGAAACCATAAAGATTGACGTCCCAAAAACACAAAAAAAAACTCACTTTACTCGGTTCAGTAGGTCTCCACTTACAATTACTGATAAATTGTCAGTAACCTCAACATGAAATCCCATTTGCTCACACACGTGGTCAACTACAGCGTATAGAGAATGCACATGCACACACACATTTATGGTGGTCTACCTTACTGTACATACTTCTCTGATATATAGAGTGTATATGTGTGTATGCTTTGGGGTCATACAACCAAATTCCAGCTGAACAAAGTGCTGCCTGTGTAGTCTACCATGAAAGACTTCTGGAATACACTACATGTACACTCGTATTTTCAAAAACGCACATTGTTTTGGCATTTTGCCACACTCAAATGTACATTTTTGCACATAAAAATTCAGCTTTTCCAACATTGTCTTCTGTGTTTGTGTGTTGATAGCAAAATAACTTTTTTGCTTTTGTCAGTTAAAATGTATGACAAGTATTTGTAACTTTATTGAACAATAGACCATGTCTAATTATGTTATCTCCTTACATGTTCTGATTTCATTTTGCGGAATGACACAATAACAGCCAATTAAAAAATATTGTATATTCAATCTTGCCGTTTCCATACAGAAGAGAATGTGCGACCTTGGTAGCTGATGTTGCTTTTTCAAGCTTCTGAGTTCTGAGCTCAAAATGTGCTCAAAAGGAGACAAAAGTCTGTCCCTACTACACTGACTTTTCGTCAAAATGTTTGTTGACTTGATATTGTTTCCTTTGGTATCCGTCAATTTGATTGTCTGAGTTCCTTATAAGGTGACTGTGAGGTTTGTGTGTGTGTCTGAGTGTGTCTGTGTGTGTGGTCTTACAGTGGTGATGAGCTGTGGAACGCGAAGGTCAAGAAGCGGCTGACCTTGTGAGATGGGGGAGGGGAGGGATGAAGGTGGTTGTACGCATATCAGACAAACACAAAAACTACTTACTGTAAGTGCCACTAAAACTGGAATGTTTGAAGTTTAGATCATGGAAATCCTCAAGTGAAAAATTATGCATAAGAATCAGAATTATCTTTATTTGCCAAGTATGTCCAAAAAACACAAGGAATTTGTCTCCGGTAGTTAGAGCCGTTCTCGTACGACAACAGACAGTCATTTGACAGAGAACACTTTTGAGACAAAGACATTGACAATGTCTCCAAAGATGAACAAAAAACACAAAAATAAAAACAATACTAGAGAATGCATAACCGAGGCGACCACACTGGTAGGCGCCATCTTGGAGTTTTGTATGGAAGAAAATAGCTAATAAACTGTATGAGTGCTGTTTTCAAATTCCGACTTATACTGGTTGGATTCAGACCCTTTGCTGTGACACGCATATATTTAACTCAGGTGCTGTCCATTTCTTCTGATCATCCTTGAGATGGTTCTTCACCTTCACTGGAGTCCAGCTGTGTTTGATTATACTGATTAGACTTGATTAGGAAAGCCACACCCCTGTCTTTATAAGACCTTACAGCTGACAGTGCTGACTGATCACTGTGGCTGAGCTCCAGAGATGCAGTCGGGAGATGGGAGAAAGTTCTTCAAAGTCAACCATCACTGCACCCCTCCACCAGTCGGGGATTTATGGCAGAGTGGCCCGACGGAAGCCTCAGTGCACGACACAAGAGTTTGCTAAAAAAAACAAAAAATGTCTGAAGGACTCCAAGATGGTGAGAAATAAGATTCTCTGGTCTGATGATACCAAGATAGAACTTTATGGCCTTAATTCAAAGCAGTATGTGTGGACAAAACCAGGCACTGCTCATCACCTGTCCAATACAGTCAAAACAGTGAAGCATGGTGGTGGCAGCATCATGCTGTGGGGGGTGGTTTTCAGCTGCAGGGACAGGACGACTGGTTGCAATCGAAGGAAAGATGAATGCGGCCAGGTACAGGGATATCCTGGATGAAAAACCTCTCCAGAGTGCTCAGGACCTCAGACTGGGCCGAAGGTTCACCTTCTAACAAGACAATGACCCTAAGCATACAGCTAAAATAACGAAGGAGTGGCGTCAGAACAACTCCGTGACTGTTCTTGAATGGTCCAGCCAGAGCCCTGACTTAAACCCAATTGAGCATCTCTGGAGAGACCTGAAAATGGCTGTCCACCAATGTTCACCATCCAACCTGACAGAACTGGAGAGGATCTGCAAGGAGGGAATGGCAGAGGATCCCCAAATCCAGGTGTGAAAAACCTGTTGCATCATTCCCAAAAAGACTCATGGCTGTATTAGCTCAAAAGGGTTAGCATACAGCTAAAATAACGAAGGAGTGGCGTCAGAACAACTCCTTGACTGTTCTTGAATGGTCCAGCCAGAGCCCTGACTTAAACCCAATTGAGCATCTCTGGAGAGACCTGAAAATGGCTGTCCACCAATGTTCACCATCCAACCTGACAGAACTGGAGAGGATCTTCAAGGAGGGAATGGAAGAGGATCCCCAAATCCAGGTGTGAAAAACCTGTTGCATCATTCCCAAAAAGACTCATGGCTGTATTAGCTCAAAAGGGTGCTTCTCCTATATACTGAGCAAAGGGTCTGAATAATGACTGTGATATTTCGTTTTTTCGTTTTTAATAAGTCTGCAAAAATTTCAACATTTCAGTTGGTTTTTTTGACCATATGTCATTTGTCCATACTGTGTGTAAATTAATGAGGGGGGGAATTAACTTAAATGATTTTAGCAAATGGCTGCAACAAAACAAAGAGTGAAAACTTTAAGGGGGCCTGAATACCTCCTGTACCAAATCCCTAAATCGGCGCCTTAAATTGCATGGTCGCAAACAGATTTTGTGCGCTTTTGGTGGGTGTGTTGGGAGTGATATATTAAGATTGCAGTGCAATTGGCAACAGGTGTAATAGTGGTGGAGACTGCCCATATATTGGTGTTTTAAGTAGCTCTCATAGTTTTCAACACAGAACATTTGTAAGAAGACTGCAAGCGAAAAATGAAGTTTAAAGTGATGGAATTGAAAGTAACCATGGATATTGCCACAACCTTTGTGATCCCTTGAATCACACACAGCCTCCAGATTCAAAGAATGTGTGTGCTTATGATTGCAGCATAATAACTCCGTCTGAGGGGAGAACAAGATGCATATGAGTTCAGTATAGCCAGCAACCCCATTAGAGCCATGTTTTGTCTGATGTAAATCGTCCTGAGAGGGTGGAAATGTGAAACTGCCAGCCCATCCTGTGTAACATTGTGTTTACAAGGGACAGTACACCTGAAAAACTTCTCCTTGAGAGGCCAGCACTAATTGCCACAGTGCGCTGCAATGAACAAGATACAAAGAAATGCAGAGGTCAAGAGTTTTTCATTGGAGTTGCTGCACCCGCAACGCGACCCCAGACAAGCAGAAGAAAATCGATGGGTGGATGGATGGATATGGCATAACTACTTTTTGTGATAGGCTTTGTCAGCCCCAAGATCATTCAGAAGCTTCACAATTGCCTTTCTGATGAGAAGATATATCACCATAATTTCTGTTTCAGGCATTTAAAAAATGTTTACACGAAAGGAAATTAGACGTTCTCCCTATTGCCTCTCTCATTTTGCCAAAGCTTCCTCTTTGCCACAATAACGCCAGTCATCATTACGCACAGCGGTGCGAGTTTACACTTGTCTTTCAGACCCATTGGAAGATTCAGAATCAATTCCTCCCAGGTTTGAAAAATCACCATGTGTGTGTGCTATATCAATTTATTTACATCTACTCCTTCTGGGTAGCAAAATGAGTTGGGACCCATTTTTGCCCGTTGGGGAAGCGCAATCCTCAGTGGTCCCGCTTAGTAGATCAGCTTCCACGTTGGCATGTGTAATCAAGATTGCGCCCACCTTTGCTCACAAAATCCTTGAGCAAATCTGGCCCTAGGAGCGCTGATAGCAAACCAACCAGTAAGAACACAAGAAACTCTGTTGTAGTGACTATTGCCCGGTTGTCATAGCAACCCCCCCCCCCCCCCCCCCCCAACCCTTGATAAACTGCATTCTTCCAAGCCGCCCCGCTGTGCAAGACGGCCACAAGGATGCCTAATTTCTCTCACCCGGACTTTAAACTAATCAAAAGCTCCCCGACAAATCTGGGTTCCAGTTATCAAAGACCCTTTTGATATGCCGAACTGATCGAGCGACCAAAAGGTTGGGAGATCCTCTCGCCACTGGGAACATTGCTGGAATGCTGAAGACACCCACTGGCGGTTGAGAGTTACTGCAAACCTGTGGACTCTCATTTGAAGTTTCTTTAACCGAAGATAAATGTCTGCTTTGATATTTTACAAACTCTGCAGAAATATTCCAAATGTATGCCTTGGTGTCTGTGTCATTCTCTCAGCTTTACAGGTCCAGCTCTGAGACTTTGGGAACTGTTCGTCTTGATTTGAAGCCAAACAGTCCGAAATGTTGTATTGAACAATAACAGTTGATTTGCCAAGACTAAAATTTAGACCATCATTCTATATGCTTGATCTATGAGTAAGAATACTAAATTGGGAGTATTTTAGATTAATATATGATTTTTACACCCATCTTTATGGGTCAAACTGGAGGTGAAATTCAAGCCGATGGGTGTGGTCTTCTCCAGTTTCACGGAGAAACTCCGTCCCTTAGACACGCCCCCTGTGTATTTAACCTTTGACTCCAGTTTTCTCTGTCTTGTGTCTTGCTTCTTGGCTCCTCCTGGCTAACCTTCCTGCCGCTGCGGGGCTGGCCTCGGCCAACCCCTCCCCCTACTCTTTCCTTTGTCCTTTGTTGTCACCACTTGTGGGAGCGACCGCCGGACCAAGAAGCCGGCCATGCGGCTTCGATCCGTTTTCCCAGCTGTGATCTGTTGGCGGAGCCTCAGTAAGCAACTACTGGCATTGCGTACTTATCACGCACGCAGTTGAGAGCAAGAGCTGGGCCCGCCACAAGTTCAATTGGCCGGGAAATTCCGAGCGCATTTCAACGAAATGACAACTTTCTTTTTTCTTTTTCTGCCTGTTTTTGTTTTATTTTTGTACATCCTTTTTCTTCAACTAAACCTGCCTCCGTTTCTCCCGAGAAAACTAAGAAATACCATCCCCAAAGACCAACTGATCTACGGTTGTGAGTAGCACAACGATCGTTGCTTTGCTTGCTTCGCTCTCTCTCGCTATGACTCAACTCATTCCTCACGAAAGTTTTATTCCAACCACACATTATGTCCTCCTCCCTTTTCGTTTGCCAAGTTTCTTTCTATTACCATTATTCGCGTTTCCCTTTTGTAGTTGGATAACCCTGCGTTGCTTCCGGCATATTGTTTTCCTAAATTACGTTTTATTCAAAACCAATATACGCTACAACGTGAACATCATCATGTCCATTGTTGCAGCCACTTCATATAGTGCCAAAGAAGCTTAAATTAGTCAAACTCAAATAGTGCCCAGGTGCAGCCGTGGCTCAATGGTTAAGATCATCACCTGCCAGTGTGCTGGACCTACAGTAGGTTCAAGACCCCGACCAGACCATCCACCAGCATCTCCCGGACTCGCGGCTGTGATGGCCTTGGTTAGGACACCGATACCCTGAACTGCTCCCCGAGTGCTTAAGCTGCCCCTTGCTCCAGTGTGTTCTACTAACAACTGTGTGTGTTCCCTGTGATGGGTAAAATGCAGAGAACAAATTTCATGTATATGCATACATGTTCATGACAAAGGGGATTCTTCTTCTTGTGTAAACTGGCTAAAGTTAATGCTAACTGTTAATACATTACTTACCTCCAGCTATTTGGAACACTGGAATCACACGTTAGCCCCTTTTTCGCAACGCGGCCACCTGTTCCGATTCCTCCTTTTCTTTCTACTCTCTAGAATGTTTATAGCCTGAAATTCACTCCATCATAGCCAAATTCACATACTTTGTTCCATCTTACAGGGTGAACCTTTAAAAAAAAAAATCTACACCTACCCATTTCATGTCTTGCAGTGTGCTTGCTTTCATTTAAGATTATAAAAATTCATAGCGAGTGGAACATGCTGAAATAAAAGCATGCTCACACTGTACAATTGGGTCAGTGATCTTCCACTGTAGATGTCGGTAGTTCATGTTTCCAAACATGTTGTCGACTGTCAATATGTGGACACGTCAATGCTTAGAACTTGTAAACAGTTTGGGAAAGGTCCTGTTTCTGTTGCACCATGGCAATGCCCAAGTGGACAACGCAACATCCATTAAGATGAGTTTGGTGTGTCACCGCCCTGACCTCAACCCTATTAAACACTTTTGAGATGACTTACACCACAGATTTTGAACTAACATCAGTCAACAATTAAGACACAAACGGTCTTTTGGATGAATGGACAAAAAAAAAAAAAAAAATCCCACAGACTTCGAAGGGGGTGACCATTTCCATAATTTTGCTTTCTGTATGTATAACGGCAAGGTGTCCAAATACATTTTATCCATTTATTTACACCTAACCGCCCACACTGCCCTCTTAACTTTCCTCTCAGTCTTATAGCCCCTCCCTGCCTTCACACTTTTGTCTTTCAGACTAAACAAATGTAACTTGGCCAGCAAACATTTCTGGATCCAGATGCTGCTCCTCTCTTGCACCCTCAGTGCACACCCCGCCACTATTCTACACCCACCCAAACCCCACTCCACCAATGCCGCTGACCTTTGCCCCCACCGATGAGCTGCTCTGAGTGCACCAACGACTCTTCATTATGACAGTTGGAGAGCCTCTTCTTGAGAAGAGGCCAATCTTCATGAGGATTCTGCAAAGTTATAGTACTGTGTGCTTTTTAAGTAGTCTTTATACCGTATTTTCAAGACCATAAGGCGCACTTAAAAGTCTTACATTTTCTCCAAAATGGACGGGCTGCCTAATAATGCGGCTCGCCTTATGTGTGTACAGAGTTCCAAAATCTGTAAATAATGTTGTGTGACTTTGATGAGTTGACTGACTGACTGGGAGCATTTCCTGCCGACACGCTGCTTATATAGAGGAAAGGCGGACGTGACTGAGGACAGCATGCGGACGTAAAGGGGGACGGGTGCGCGTGAAAGAGGACACTAAAGGCACGCCCCCAGTAGGTATATAGCGCCGGTATGTGCATTGTGCAAAACAACATCGGTTTGGCTAAGGACACCCGAAAAGGGCACCTATGAAGAGACACGCTTACGAAGCACAGTTTAAACTGCAAGCTATCAGTTACGCTGAGGAAAATGGGAATCGAGCAGCCGCGATCAACGAATCCATGGTTCGCAAGTGGAGGAAGCAGGAAAACATGCCTGGGCCCAATAATACGGTGCGCCTTGTATATGTGTGAAATACAGAAATAGACCCCATAACTGAGACTGCGCCTTTTAATACGGTGCACCTTATGGTCGTGAAAATACGGTAATTAGGAGTCGGAAAAGTGGTCAATATGATAAGACAATTTATGTGAGCTAGACTAGGTTCGGGCAATATTGCCTCAAAACTATATTGCAATAATTTTTAGGGATTATTTCAAGATCAATATTTATCATAATGTTTACATGAAACTGGAGTGATTTCAGTTTATCCAGTCAGGGTCATGGGTGAGTCTTTCCCAGCCTTTTTACGACCAAAAGGTGGACTACACTCTGGGCAAGTCACGGCTTAAATGGTGTCCTTTGCGACGGCCTTAGATAGCGCCCCCGACAGGCCTAGATGGCCCCCCTTGGTCAATCGTCAATGGTTGGCTTAGGGTGGGGGGTGCTGACAGTAAATTTTCGACGATCAACATGCTTCCAAAACAATGGGTGGTACGATTGCACATGCCATTTACTGCCACTGCCCTGGACTAGTTGTCATATCACATCTTGTAGAGAAAAGCCTATTTTTATGCACAGTCATATTTTTCAGCAATATGCTGCGAACACATAGACCCGAGTTCCTGAAAGATCAAATTGTTTTTTGTAAAACGGTCCATAGCCACAATGTCAGGAAGGCAGTCAATGATGACATTATCCAAGCCCTTCCAAGAACTAACTTTTTGCAAAAAAAAAGCTGTGCTTTATAGAACTAGTTCAATATGGAATGAAATATCACTTGATATCTGCCAAGAAAAAAAAGCAAGATTTCCTTTAAAAATAAATTAAAGGTACACTTCTTAAGCAGTTAAGGTCAGGTTAATGCTTTGTTTTGTTTTATTTTACTCTCATTGCTTCAATTTATTTGTTTTGGTTTTTATTTATTATACTCTCTCTCTTTCTGTGTGGGCTCATAATGTATGAGTGCGATGGAAGATGCCAGTAGATAAATCCTCAATAGTCAATATGGCTTTAAGTCAAAAATGTCACTTGTCAAGCGATACACAGTACGGTAGTGTATCGTAGACGGTATGGTATGGCACAGTCCTAAGACAGACATTTTATCGATACAAAAACAGTGCATACATACTTACCGTACATACATACATACATTATATAGATTTACTATAGGCACAGGATGAGTGATGACAGTGCTCACCACGATGGTAGATGTGACTGACTGTTCCAAACAGAAGTGGGGGCCACCACAGGATGGAGAGACACACACACAGACAAGCATTTGAAGCCCTGTGGTTATATTTCCCACGAGTCTATCCAGCTTCACAACTCCATTAACTTAGCGGGTGCAGATTTTAGCCCACTTCGGACCACATTTGTTCAGAAATAAATCAGAAAATGAGGAAAGTAAAGTCCAAAATGTGGGTCCCTGAGCACCCTTGGTATAATTCCTTGCACTGGAGCAAGGGGAGTGAGCTAAATATTAGTACAAGTACATCCTTCACAGTCCAGGCTGGCCCACCCTGAGAAGTAACATTTGCCCGACTGACCCTCATCATTTAAGACCTCCTTCCTCTTCACCCATTCCTTTAGTTTTGGCTTATGTGTATGTTTTATGTATGTTCTGCATGTGTGTGTGTGTGTGTGTGTGCTTAGGGGGTCTCCAGTGATTCCCCCCAGCCACACAGCCAGCTTCATTTGAGCGCTTTTCTAAACATCACCACCTTCCGAATAAAAGACAAAATGGAAAGAAAAACAGGACAGCTGCAGAAAAAGGAGGAAATGTTATTTAAAAGGTAACAGACCGCAGCATTTTCCACTGATATTATATACTCCCTGCCCAATCCAATATATATACAGGCTACAGGCCAAGAATGTAAAAATAAAACACATAGACCCAACATCTGGAACAAACCGAACAAAACCTTCATTTAATCTGCCCTGAATACAGCATTCTACCATTCGAACTCTGGCCTGTCTCACACACTGACTCAAGTTTGCAGAAATTCCTAAACATTCATACAT
The DNA here is from genome assembly GCF_024500275.1 of Phycodurus eques. Taxonomy (NCBI): domain Eukaryota; kingdom Metazoa; phylum Chordata; class Actinopteri; order Syngnathiformes; family Syngnathidae; genus Phycodurus; species Phycodurus eques. The sequence goes on from NC_084534.1 coordinate 13,932,782, forward strand.
ATTCTTCTCGAACCTACTTTATAGGGCGTGATTTACCAAAGTTTTGTGCGTGCAAAACCGGGAGCAAACTCACTTGCGCACGCAAACAGATGTGGAAGCTCATCTACAATGGTACAACAAGGATTGCATCTACCAAACGTGTTAAATTGCCGCACAGTTCATTTTGTGCATTGTGGAAAGAGTATATGCAAATAGATGAATTTAGCGCACAAATGTGATTTATCAAACCCGAGGCAAAGTGTGCTGGCTCCTTTTGTGTCTTTAATTAGTGTGTCTGAAAGGCAGGTGCAAAACCTGGCGCAAAGCGGTGCCAGCGTTATTAAGGTTGCCAATATCATTGAAATGCCAGAAACAAAAAATAGCGTAACATATTGTCTACCCTGCAATACAATTTTGGAGCCTCTGAATGATCTTGAGGCTGACTTGGATCCAGTCACAAGAAGGAGTCGCAGTCATGGCAGGTCAACAATGGTAACACTCTTTTCAAATCTGGATTTCCGTGTGTCTACGTCCTTTTAGTGCACTGTGACAGTTGGTGCTTACCTATGCCAGAGCAGTTTTTTGTCAGACTGTCCCAGGTTTTAAATACAATGGTACACAGTATGAGCAAATAGCTGCAGAGTACATCTTGACAAGTTAAATCAAACAAAGCGTGGCTTTCTTGTAGTTGCTGGCATCCCCAGAATGGATCAATTTAGTAATATGTTTGCTTACATTTCCCACTAACACTTCCAATTCCATCACTTCAAACTTCAATTTGCTCTTGTGGTGCACTCCCAAATGTTCCACGGATCAAACCCTCTTTTAAATATGGAATACAAGCTGTCGAGATGTTTCGTGTGCAAATCCATCACCATGGAGACGACAAGCCAGGGTGCAGTGGTCCTCACATACAATTCCCTAATAAAGTGGCCTTACTAATACAAATGGCTCAGGCATCCCAGTACAACTCACTGCTTGACTGAAGTACTACACTGTATATACTTAAAGCCACCATTAAAAGAGGAAAGAAAACAAAATGTTGTGGTGATCTAGTTTGTTGGTAAGATTTCAACTATTAACTGTTGTCTCATATCCACTGTTTAGTTTTGTATCCTGTTTTACACCAGTTGCCAACAGTGCGTGCAGCCTGTTACACACAATTAAGCACCACACAATCCTGCGCAACACACCCACCAACAGTGAATACAATTTAGAGGGCACACGCAATTAAACCCTATTTGTGATCTTACTAAATTAGGCCTATAGTAAGCTATAGGTTGAAACTACATGTACCAGTTTATGGTATAAGGTTGGACCCGTTTTTTAAATTCAGTTCTTCAATGTTCATCTCTTTTTTTTTTTTTTTTTTTTTTTTTTTAAACAAGGGCTTGACACTAATCTTAACAAAAAGTCAATGATGATATTCATTACCGGAGATAACACATGCATAACATGGTACAGTAATATATTCCAATGTCGGTCTAAGTTGTTCTATTTAAATAACAAAAGAAATGCACTTATAGAAAGAAAGGAAAATGAATTGATTGCTCAAACTGTATAAACATTGTTATTATTTAACATTCCGTACTGTTGTACAAGTATAAACTTTAAATTAACCACAAAAAAGCCTAGGCATACATATTTGAGACAGACTTTATTATTATTATTTTTAAGGCAATCAATTTTGAATGTTCGACTGTACTTCATCTTTCTCATAAAATCCATTTTAGAATTGTACAAAAGTGTTGGAGAGTGTCAACAGGTATTAATAATTTGGCATCTGACTCATGCCATTCAGGACACATCCACCACTTAATTACAAACCGAAAAACGTTAACAATAAAACAATATGTTTGTTTTCCAGGCTTTGTTTAAATTAGGCCAAGAGTCGGTCTCGAAGTGTTAAACACATCTTGATTAATCACTTTTTCAAGCACAGCCTTGACAAAAACTGAGCATCAAACAGGTGCTTAGTTCCTTGGAAAAGGGCTCTTACTGTACATTCATGCGCGCGTGCATGGATTTGTTGATATTTGATGATCATTTTACTGTGAAATATCAGTATCTGATTGGTTGAAGTTGCAGTCACGGCATGTATATGAATCTACATTTGTGTTGAGCTTTGAAAATCTGGAAATCGTTTGCATATTCTCAAATATGTATGCCTATGTACAGTACATCTCCCTCCTCCCTCATTTGAAGGGTTGTAATGAGTCATCAGGGAGAGCTGATGTGAATTATTAATATTCAATCATTATGCTGCTCGTGTAATAACTGATTCTAGAGGAGGCGGTGGACGGGAGAAACTGAAGCACACACACACACATGGTAACACACACACTAACATAGACACACTTACACACTTATGCATACACACACATCCGCACGCACACACACACGCACACAAACACATGCACACGTACTGAGACTATCACTGTGAGTAAAATATGACGCGATGGCACACATTGCACAAAACATTTAAAAAGTGATAAAAAGAAAACTGTTGTGTTTTGTTGCATTATGTTCATTATCACTGTTATCACTAATGGCCATTTATCGTGCCCCTAAAATAACATCAGCAGACAACATCCATCCATCCGTTTTTTCTGTGCCGCTTATCCTCACTAGGGTCACGGGTGTGCTGGAGCCTATCCCAGCTATCTTCGGGCGAGAAGCGGGGTACACCCTGAACTGGTCACCAGTCAATTGCAGGGCACATACAAACAAACAACCATTCGCACTCACATTCACACGCACGGGCAATTTAGAGTCTTCAGTCAACCTACCACGCATGTTTTTGGGATGTGGGAGGAAACGGGAGTACCCGGAGAAAACCCACGCAGGCACGGGGAGAAAATGCAAACTCCACACAGGCGGGGCCGGGATTCGAACCCCGGTCCTCAGAACTGTCAGGCAGATGTACTAACCAGTCGCTCACCGTGCCGCCGCAGAGAACATTAGTTGTCATTATTACAATAAAATGAGATACAATAGAAGAGATTTGATACCAATAGATATCTGTAGATGTTTACAAGATTAAAATATTTTCTAATCTGCCCTGTGTAAATGTAAATATAAAAAAATATAGTGAAGGCCTTATGCTCATACTTTGTGCCCCAACAGCCTGTTTAAGTCATCTAATGTTTTTTTTCCCATGAAGGAGCTTTCTTGAGATTTCCTCTAATTTAGCACAAGATTTGTTGGCATGAGACTGAAAGCGTGTCTTCAGCGTGATAGTCAGCTAGGTATGAATATATTGCTTGAATGAATCGTGAATAGCTTTTGTAAATCTTCCTTTGCTGAAAAAAATAGTATTTTGTGCAAATGTCTGTATAGTATTATTATTGGCTACGGGAGATCAGTGAGGAAATCGGTGGTTACGTTCACATTACATTCCTCACTCACACACTCACACGCACACATTCACTGTTGTGCATTCCAACCCATTAGTGGAAGGCAAAGTTGAACACCTTGCCGACTGTGAGGTGCGTGTCAATCGATGGAGGTTAAACCCAGGGTTCAAATATAAACAGCTGGATAAGTCGCAATCGATAGCTCCTCTCCCTGAGCAACTGGTCAATACTTCCATGCACTGACCCAGTCGTAGCAGAGAGGGAGGAAGACGCGGGCCAGATGCAGTTTTTTTGGGGCGATAAGGATGTTAATGAATAAACACAATCACACAGACAAACATCCCCCTGAGTACATAACACATTAGTGGCGGTAACTCAATAGACAGTTGTTCCAAAGAGAAAAATGCTTCCTATTGATTTTTCTGACATCCCACAATCGCTTCCAGCTCTAATGTACTTTATCAAACATCTACAGTATCTTACTTACACAACAAACACAGATGAAACATGCACAACGACGTTACCGACATACCATCCATCCATCCATTTTCTGAGCCGCTTCTCCTCACTAGGGTCGCGGGCGTGCTGGAGCCTATCCCAGCTGTCATCGGGCAGGAGGCGGGGTACACCCTGAACTGGTTGCCAGCCAATCGCAGGGCACATAGAAACAAGTATTCAAGTATTCTTACTTGAATACTTGTTTCTATTCTTCTCAAGTATTTGTAACAAGTATTCTTAAAGATTAACCTCTGTCACACAAGATGTCAGCATATCGCAGAAGACCTACTGTAGCGTACCGAACAAGACCGAAGTTCGGCAGGCATCAAAGCAACTCTTTTTTCTTTTTCGTCCATCCATCAATTTTCTGAACCGCTTATCCTCACTAGGGTCAGATATGTGCTGCCGCCTATCTCAGCTGACTTCGGGCGAGAGGATGGGTACACCCTGAAATGGTGTTAAATGTTTTTCTAAGTCAGTGGTTCTCCAAGTGTGGTACGAGTACCACCAGTGGTACGCAGGCTCCGCCTGGTGGGAGGCTAAAGAATCAATTAATGTTCGAACCACCTTAAACCTTTTTTTAATCCACTATGTTACATTTGATAAGTAAAGAAAAGGTTTTAAGGTTTATAATTACCGTTATATCTATGCTAATTAAGTTAGCCAATCTATGGCATGTCAGATTATATTTGGCATTACGCTAGCAGATTTCAACCATCCATCCATTTTCTGAGCCGCTTCTCCTCACTAGGGTTGCGGGCGTGCTGGAGCCTATCCCAGCTGTCATCGGGCAGGAGGCGGGGTACACCCTGAACTGGTTGCCAGCCAATCGCAGGGCACATAGAAACAAACAACCATTCGCACTCACAGTCATGCCTACGGGCAATTTAGAGTCTCCAATTAATGCATGTTTTTGGGATGTGGGAGGAAACCGGAGTGCCCGGAGAAAACCCACGCAGGCACGGGGAGAACATGCAAACTCCAGACAGGCGGGGCCGGGGATTGAACCCAGGTCCTCAGAACTGTGAGGCTGACGCTCTAACCAGTCGGCCACCGTGCCGCCTAGCAGACTTCAGTTATACAGAATTATGAGATTTGGCTGAACATTTTGGAGTATGTACAGTTTAATTCCCTTTAGTTTTTGGTGTCTTTATATCACAGATTTTCACCTATTGCAGGAGGGTCTGGCAAGTATTACCCCCCCCCCCCCCCTACAAAAACACTATAGATGATATATTTCAATTATTTACTATGAAATAAATTGTTTCAAAATCCCAAATGAATTGGAATTCACTATGATCACTTTATCAGAACATTTTAAAACGCCAGCTCGACAGTTACAGTAGCTCGAAGTGGGTGCACAAGTTGATGCTGTGTGTGTGTTTTAGTCTCAATACACTGTAGATTCTACAGTAAGCCATAGAGAAGATGGACTCCATATGCAGTTTGTTTTCACAGCCCTAAAGGAAATCATGACCATAGCAGAAAACCCACCAACTATTTCACTAAGGTCTCATTTGTCTATTTCTTTCTTTGTGTGTGTGCACCTAGTGAGGGAAGATGTGTGCGTGTACAGGCATGTTATTTGTATAAGCCCATGTGCGCACATAATAAAAATATACTTTGCTTCACGTTTGCATGCCAGTCCAAGGATGTGTGTGTTCGCATGTGTGCATATGCTTCCCAATGGTGATGAGTGGGCGTTGTTGGCATGACACTCGTGAATAACCGCTCAAATTAAGGACTCTCCACCCTTGCGAAAAAGCCATTAAAGGTGAAAATATGCCCACACACCAATACAAACACCGAGATTGGACACGCACACAATTGACTTTAATTTTGACCATCAGACATTTCCCTTATTGTGTCTCTCCCCCTCTGTGTGCAAGTTATCAAATGCAGACATCGTGGGATCACATACTCATCCTGTTCTCAGTCTTCTCTCAGTGAAAAGAATATGTGGCAGCCATTCCCACCTAGACACAAAACTGAAGGGGAGATTGACTGATTGTTTCTAATGCAAGCTCGAGCAGAGCTTTATCACACTGATAAAGTTGAGAGCCGAGAGCTATCGGTGGTGGCAGTCCAGCTCATGCAGCTAAGCCAGAGCAAAGCAAATCATTTACAGCAGTGGTCTAGAACGCATAATCTCTAAACCCAGCAGCATGAAACACACATTTGTTTGACTATCAATCTGGAGAGAATAAAGGTTACAAGACCATCGTTTTGAGAAGATGTAGATATTGTTTGTAAATTATACACAGTAATTTGCCTTCAAAGCCATAATGACACATGATTTTGCGGAAGAGCTTGTTGCCCCAATCACTGAAGGAGTAGATAGAAAATCTGTGTTGACAAATCACTTGTATCAAACTGACCTTTGAATGCAGGTACAGCCAACTTGTAGCAGGTATTGTTGTTTACAGTAAAGGATTTCCTGAAAGTTTCAAGAAGATCGGTAGATAATTGAGACGGTTGCAATGTTTCGTTCATAAAGTTGACTTCAGTTACATTCGCTCGGAGTCCTGTGTCAGATGTAAGTTGAAAATACTAGATTTTGGAGAAAAACTGGTCAGATATCTTTTAAAATGTACAGGATTGTTCTGAAATGAGTGAGGTTTAAAGATTCATTAAAAAAATCCAGTGGACAGAAATACTGGATGTACTGATTTCTCAGCCACCCTATCAAACACATTCAACATCAGCAATTTTCTTGGACAATCAGTATTTGACAAAATATTAAATAACATTAGCGCAGCACTGTGAGTAGTCGAGCGTTAAGAAGGAACTTATTGGTATCTTGAGTTTTTATGGACAAAAATGTGCCCATTTTGGGGGAAAAGTAAATGGGAAGTA